>NC_040905.2:12527689-12680603 GCF_004126475.2 Phyllostomus discolor | reverse complement strand
CCTCCCAGAGGGCAGAAACTAGTTCCTCTTTTATTGTCCTGCATGGCAATTGGGTAAGTATTAAACACAACCTGGTATTCAATAAATCCTCATTGACTGATTGGCCAAAAAAAGAAACTGCTGCATGGCAAATTCTGGAAAACCTGATAGACCCAAATCATACCAAGCATAGTTTCCAACCACAACTACATGAAACTAGAAATTAGCTCCAAGAATAAAGCTGGAAAAGCACACATATCTGGAGGTCAAACAACATGCTGCCGAACAACTATTGTGTCAAAGAGATAAGCGATCAGAAGATTCATAGACCCAAATGAAAAGATAAATACAACACACCACAGGTTTTTGGATACAGCGAAAGGGGTACTAAGAGGAAAGTTAAGAGCAGTACAGGCCTGCCTCAAGAAACGAAAAAATCCAAGTAAACAATCCAACATCACACCTAAGGAACTGCAAAAAGAACTAATGAAGCCCCAAGTCAGCAGAAGAAAGGAAATCAGAAAAGGCAGAATGGGAAGAAATGAAATAGGCAACAAAAAATAGGAAAAAAATAGTGAAACAACAGCTGGTTCTTTGAAATAATTAAACTGACAACCTCTGGCTGGGCACACTAAGGAGAGGAGAGAGAACACTCAAGTAAAATCAGAAATGAAAGAAAAATTAGACAGGACACCACAGGAGTACAAAGATTTATACAAGAAAACTATAAAAGGCTTTATTCTACCAGATTTGATGATATAGAAGAAAAGGACAAATTCTTAGACATATACAACCTTCTCAGAGTGAATTATGAAGAAGTTGAAAACCTATAAAGATTGATCACTAATAAAGAAATTAGAATAGTAAAGTCCTCCAAAAATAACCCCTAAAGTCTAGGACCAGATGGCTTCACTGGTGAATTCTAACAAACATCCAAAGGAAGTTCAATACCAATTCCTATTAATCTCTTGCAAAATTTTAAAAAAGAAGGAATACTTATAACTCAATTTTCAAGGCCAACATTATCCTGGTACCGAAACCAGGCAAAGACAACACACAAAAAAGAAAATTATCGGTAGCCAGTATCTCTGATAAACACAGATACAAAATCCTAAACAAAATCCTAGCAAATCAAATACAGCAGCACATTGAAAGGCTCACATATCATGATCAAGGGGGGTTCACTCCACGAATGCAAGAATGGCTCAACGTGCACAAGTCAGTGTGATACACCATGTTAACAAAGATACTAATCACATGATCATATCAATAGATGCATAGAAAGCATTTGACAAGACACAATATCCACTTAAGGTAAAAATGCTCAATAATATGGACATTAAAGAGAAGTACCTCAACAGAGTAAAGACTACATATGACACGCCCTCAGCTAACATCCTCCTGGAGGGTGTAAAACTGAAAGCTTTCCCTCTAAGATCAGAGAGAAGACAAGGATGCTGCTCTCAACAGCTATTCAACATAGCACTGGAAGTCCTAGCTAGAGAAATTAGGCCAGAAAGAGAAATAAAGGCATTCGAATTGGGAATGAAGAAGTAGCCCTGGCTGGCGTAGCTCAGTGGATTGAGCGCAGGCTGCGAACCAAAGTGTCGCAGGTTCAATTCCCAGTCAGGGCACATGCCTGGGTTGCAGGCCATAACCCCCAGCAACCGCACATTGATGTTTCTCCCTTTCTCCCTCCCTTCCCTCTCTAAAAATAAATAAATAAAATCTTTAAGAAAAGTAAAACTGTTGCTATGTGCAGATGGCATAATTCTATCTATAGAAAACCCTAAAGTCTCCACCGGAAAAAAAAAAAAAACCTTATTAGAAACAATGAGCAAATACAGTAAAGTTGCAGGAAGCAAAGTCAATATACAAAAACTTGTGTTGCTATATACTAACAACAAAATATCAGAAAGACAAATGACAGCAATCCCATTTGTAATTGTAAACGAGACTAACATACCTAGAATAACGTAATAAAGGAGGTGAAGGAATTGTACACTGAAAACTATGACACTGTTAAATTAAATAAGACTCTGAAAAATAAAAAATATTCCGTGCTCATTGATTGGAAGAATTAATATGGCTAAACTGCCATATTACCTAAAGCAACATAAGATTTAACAAAATCACTATCAAAATCCCAATGGGATTTTTCACAGAAATAAAACAAGAATTTCACAAATTTGTATGGAGCCACAAAAGACCCCAGTAGCCAAAACAATCCCTAGAAAAAAAGACAAGCCAGAGGCTTCACATTCCCTGGTTTCAAACTATACAACCAAGCTACAGTAATGAAAACAGTCTGGTGCTGACAGAAAGACGGACACATAGACTGATGGAACGGAATTTAGAACTCAGTGATAAACTCACTAATTTCTGACAAAGGAGCCAAAGACACACTGTAGGAAAGTAAAAGTCTCTTCAAAAAATGGTGCTGGAAAAACTAGAAAGTTACTTGCAAGAGAAAGGAACGAGACTGCTATCTGATACCGCTCACAAAAACTCAAAATGCACTCAAGACTTGAACCAATAAAATACACTAAAGAAAGCATACAAACTAAACTTATGGACCTTGATCTCTAGGGGTTTTTGTGAACTCAACCCTAAAGGCAAGGACAAGTAAAAGCAAAAAGAAATGAATGGAATTATGTCAAACTAAAAAGCCTCTGCACAGCAGAAGAAACCATTAACAAAGCAAAAAAAAACATCCAAATTGGAGAAGATATTTGGAAATGACACTTCCCATAAAGGGCTAATATCCAACATATATAAAGAACTGATATAACTCAACAAAAAACAATCTAAAAATGGGCAGAAGACCTGAATAGACACTTATTCAAAGAATACATTCAGGTGGCCAACAGGTAGATGGAAAGATGCTCAACATCACTAGTTGTAAGGGAAATGAAAATGAGATCACAGTGAGATACCATCCACACCTGTGAGAGTGGCTGCTATCGGGAAGACAAGGGCTGGGAAGGACGTGGGCAAAGGGACCCCGGGTGCACTGCTGTTGCTGCAAAGGTAAACCTCCATGGGAAACAGTATGGAGGTTCCTCAAGAAATTAATAATAGAGCTCCCATAGGACTCAGCAGTCCCTCTTCTTGCTATCTATCTAAAAAATCTGAAAATACTTATCGTAAAAATACATGTACCCATGTTCATCGCAGAACTATTTACAACACCCAAGACGTGGAAGCAACCTAAGCGTCCTTCGACAGAGGACTGGGCCCAGAAGATGTGGTGCACTCATACAGTGGAGCACTACGCAGCCAAAATAAAATGGAATATTGCCATTCGCGACAACGTGGATGGAGCTTAAGGATATGCTGAGTTAGTTACATGGGAAAGGACAAGGACTGTATGAGTTCATTTAGGTGCGGATATAAACAGAAAGTGACAACCAAAAAACAAATAGTAGGTACAGACAACAGAGGTTACCAGAGGGAGAGGGGGGCGGCGGACAGATGAAGGAGGTCAGGGGGTCCAGCACATGGTGATGGAAGGAGACTGCACTTAGGGTGGGGAGCCCACAATAAACTGTACAGATGTCATGTTATAAAACTGTACCCCTGAATTCATTTAAGGTTCTAAACTAATGTTACTCCAACACATTTAATAAAAAAAGAAAAATAATATGTTCCAGGTAAAAAAGCTCACATGTACGAGAAGAATGACCAATGAAAATAATACAGTAAAAGCCAAAAGAAAACATAGCACATGCCAGCATTTGAGCTATTCATGGGCGTGCAGGGCACCTATACAGCTATGAGCAGTGAAAAGTGCTAAGAAGAATACGGCAGCCCCTAAATATCTGGGGCACAACATCTGGCAAAATACTGCAATGGTCTTTGTTATAATTATAACCATCAAAATACGCTTACATAAGAACGAGTTACTTTCAAAAGTATTTATAGTTGAGGGGATCCGTATATCGGGGCCTCTGGGCTCCCCCTTCCCCACCTGGGCCCTTGACCTTCCCCAGCTGAGAAGGTAACCAGCTTCATGGACGTGCAGCCCATTGGCCTGTACCTCGTGCCCAAGTGGCGTGCCTCTCACCTCTTGACTGGGCTTTCTTGTTGCCAGTGAGACCTGAGAACGGTACCACCCGCCCACACATGACTAACCCCAGACGATGGAGGGCGCTAGCGGTCTGAGGGGCGGCCAGTGCTGGGAGACAGAAGCCGGTAGACTTCTCCTCTCTTCCTGCCCCTGGACAAACCACCCCAGGAGGCAGCGGTTTGTGCAACTTTTACTGACATAAGGCCTTTCTACAATGAGTAATCAACTTCCCCTGCTACCAAAAACAGTCAGGCTGGTAATGCACCGTCACATGTCTGACCCCATCTTCCCTGCCTCCTCCCCACCCCCCCTTTTTTAATCACAACTGCTTCCCTAGTGTTGTATTTCCTAATAAAGCAATCAATTTTGCCTCAAATTTTGATTTTCTAGAGTATCCAGGGTAAGGCAAGTTATAGTGATGGCTGAATCTGTCATGCAAGAATTTTTATTCATTGTAATTTATTACATTTAATAATTTTATTAATAAACTGGTCATTTTATTTATACAATAAGTACATTCTGAATAATAGTAAATCTTTTCCTTATTTATAGTTTAATTATTTTTACCTGTCTCTCCATCAATTTGGCTGCTCGCCTGTCCAGTTAACCTGCGGACGCCGAGAGACCCGGGCTCACTAAGTCAGGCGTGGCCTCCAGCATGAGGGCGCTCGCAATTCCCACTTGCTCTACAAAAAGTCAGAGGCTCTAGGGTGTTCGGGCCCCAAAGTGCCCTTCCTTAGGCTTTGCAGCTCTGGGGAAATTCTGGTATTCGATCTGTTATCTTTGGAAAGTCTTTGATCTTTTTCTCTTCTGAACCCAAGACAGGGGACTGACCACGTGTCAGCTAGGAGTGAACTTGGGCACACTCAGAGGCCTGTCAGACGCGGAAGAAACGCAGAACCAGAACAGACAGAAACGCACCGTGAGTCCATGGACACACTGAACGCTTCCAATGCATACACACACATTGCTTCTGAAACCGAAAGGAAACAAATGCTTTTTAAAAAGACTCAGTTGAAGAGCACACAGCTGACTCTTACCTGGTCCCAGGTCCCAGTGGCCCAGAGGCAGCAGGGGTGCCCGTTGCAGGCTGCGGTGGACACGGGCCTCTTCGCTGGATCACAGGGGCCCCTCGGACAGGCCACTGCCCTCTCCTGCACTCCGCCTCCGCAGGACCTGGAGCACTGGCACAGGATGGGGGCGAGGTTAGGTAAGAATCACAGGGTGACGTCTGCAGCCACCATCGGGTCTGTGGTGCCCAGTGTTACTACGGGCGTTAGCATCTGCCCTGGACCCTGCGGCAGCTGTCACGGCCCCTGACAACGACCACTCAGCCTCTCCGACAGCAGCGAGGAAATGGAAATAGAGAGGAGGGAGACTGACAATGGGCATTCTGAGGGCAGGAGCAGGAGCAAGGAGCAGAAGATGCCAAATAGTTCAACGGCAGATAGTAGGTCAAACAGAAGGAATTCTGGTCAAAAACCTAAATGAGTCGTCATCCCAGAATGGACGTTGTTATCTGCGTTTTGCCTTCTGGCACCAGCGTCTAGAGACCAGAGTGTAAAATGCAGGCTTTTTTACGATCAGCTCGGACGGCTGAAATGGGGAGCGTGCACATTTGCAACACGATTTTGTTCACTTCCTGTTAAAATGGGACTCGGTCTTCCTTTCCCACCACATGAAGCTGAGAATTAAATCATCTGTATTCCCAGTGGGGGAACGGGTAGGTGTGCCCGGGGTTCTGATGCCCTGCTCACAAAATCAATCTGAAATGACGAGTGGGGTTCCCCAAGGGACGCAGTGCTAAAATGTGCCAGGTTTTTGCTCACTACAATAATGTTTAGGATCTATTGTCTCATCTTCCTGAAGCTTCTAGAAGGAAGTTAAATAATTCACCAGAAGTCTTTGAAAAGCACCTTGAGTACTTTGAAAAAGCTCAGCACCTTGAAAAGTCTTCATTAGGGCAAGGTAACAACCACCACAAAACAAATATGGTTGTCAACACCTTGCCCATCACATCAGATACCACAGAAAACAGAAATGATGCACACTTAACCCTTTATGCTCAATAAAAAAACTAACCTGTTGCTTTCACAACATTCCAACCTTGAGAGTCAACTGGAATTTTTTCCCATTTATTGACTCTGTTTTTAATTGCATGAGGAGAGGAGAGGGAACCCACATTTGGGGCCCTTGTGTACACCTACACGTGTGCATATAGATTCGGGACCCCCTGGTGAGCCCTCTCCAGGAAAAAGGGACGAAGAAGATATAAACCAGTGGTCCTTGAAGAGTGGTCCCCAGACCAGCAGCTGCAGCAGCTTCTGGATACTTGTTAGAAATACAAAATTTAAAGCCCCACCCCAGGCCCCCGAATAGGAGACTCTAGGGGTGGTGGGGTCCAGGAGCCTGAGCGGGAACAAACCCTCCAGGTGATTCTGAGGCGTGAGAGTTTGAGGCCCGCTGGAGAGCAGACATTCCCGCGGCTGAGAAGCATCTTTTGCCAGCAGCCTGGGCTGGCTGCATTCACTGCAGGGGCCCAGGGCCTCCGCATGGGGCGTGAGACACGGTGTACAGACATGGCAGCATCGTGGCGGCTCAGGGAGAGCCCCTCAACATGTTAGCGCCCCGACAGCTCCCAGGATACACCCAACTGGCTTTTGCATTTCCCATCTCCATTGCTCAGAGCCTCAGAGGGAAAACTTCCAACCTTGTGGTTTGCTCAGAACAGAGCAGTTTACAAGAGAGGGTGGTGGGAGGCCTTCCAGGAACAGTGTTCCGGGAACAGGCTTGGGACTGGGGCTCACGGGAGCTGCTGAGCAGTACAAAGGATACCTCTTTTTCATAACCATAACTGCTCAGCCTTGAGAACCCACCAATGCCAGTTCTCTGATGGGGCAGTCAGAGCCCCTCTGCAGACTCCGGGGTTCCGGAAGCCATCGCCAGGCTCAGCGAACACGAGTGCTCGGAGGCCTGAGCCCAGAGCACGGGCTGGCAGGCACTTCCGTTCTCCGGAGCTGGGCAGGGAGGAGGAGAAAGAGGCGGCAGGGGTGGCTGCTGCCCCAGAAAGCACCAGGCATTGGCCCAGAGGCTGAGAAACTGGTGTGACTGGGTGGCCCAGCAGACAAGTCAGTAGCTTTAGGGGACTCAGTCTTCCACGGTGTGACCCGAACTCTGCATCCTACGGTTGTGCCTCTCTGCCTTCCCCTCCCTGGCCCATGGTCGCTTCCTCCAAAAGTGTTCTTCCTTTGCTTTTTCCTCAGTCCACTCTTTGTGCTCAGTGCCCTCTGGGCTGAGGTCTGCAGCAGAAAGGGCACAGGCACCGGAAGCTGCCTTAGGCCTGAACTGGCACTCCTTCGGTTTATACTTTCTAGCTGCGTGAGCGCGCGTGGGTCTCGGTCTGCACCACAACATGGCATTAGCGAGCCTCCGATCCAGGCTGCTGTGCAAGTTAAACCAGGTGCTGCAGGTAAAATGCCCAGCTCACAGACACTCTCAAAACACGCTGGGTTCTTCTGTTCTCCTTTCCCACCCTGCACGGATGTGTTTGGGACCGGTATTTTGTATCTGCTGAGACATCTACCTATTGGCAAGTTAGATCATCACACTTGACCAAAGAAGGGTGCCCTTGTTTGCACGTGTTGGAGTAGGACCAAGACCCAGCCGGCTCTGGGCCCTCACAAAACAGAAGACGCAGGCCTGAACAGACAGACACACGCACACACACTTTTTATTTGTGCAGTGGTCTGGGCGTCTAACTGAGAGGCGGGACCCGTGCTAGACCGAGTGTGCAGAGGATCTGGCTGTTTCCACAGCCGGATTACGAAGCCCGGGAGAAGCACTCGGGGCCCTGATGTGAACTGCTCTCATCGAAGGGGTCCATGGCCATCTCCCCGGCAGGGAACCCAGCTCCCCTGCACCTCCCTCGGGGAGACTGGGTTCTAATGAAAACGCTGACTCGTCTCAGTGAAAACCACAGGACACAGGCTTCAAGTTGTTGAGCGGGTCAGTCTCCCCCTCACTGCGTCGGGTGCCCAAGTGGAGGGCAGGACACAGGCGAGGTCCCCCCTGACACGCCTGGTGACACACTAACATGCGCTCTGCTGGCCTGGCTGTGAGGACGGCGCGCTGCGGACTGTACCTGGCTCCAGGGCTCCGCCTGCCAGTCCTTGCAGGGCTTGGGATTACAGCTCCTGCTCAGCAGCGGAGGAGGGCCGGCCAGGGACTGGCAGTGGAAGGGCCTCAGGCTCCGGTGGTCCCGGCTGTCCTCGCACTGCACCTCCCGGACCTGGAAGCCGCCGCTGCAGTTCCTGGAGCACTGTGGGGTGGGGGGAGGGGGGAGAGAGGAAAGGGGAGACCTGAGTCCCGGGCGTTCCACGAAGCCCTGCGACTTGCAGTCACGAAGAGGCTCAGCTCTCTGTCAAGGGAGGTGTTTGTTCTCCCTCACACGCCGCAGAGAGGGGGCCACTCGGGCTGCTCCCAGAGACCAGGCTCCCGAGTGTCAAAAACGCAGGCGTGGGAGGGTGGGGGTCGGCTGTCTGATGGAGCCGGGCGGATGTCCTGTTCCTCACTCACTGGTCACGCGCACGTGGGCAAGTCACAGACACATGCTGAGGCTCAGATGTCTTATCGGTAAAGTGGGGGTACAGCTGCTACCTCCCGGGGCTGTGCTGAAGGCTGCAGACAACCCTGGGGCTGGGGCCCCTGCTGGCACAGCGTCTGTCTCACCGGGCAGCGGCTCCCTCTGGGGTCTGTATTCTTTCCGGGTGACCAGACTGCCCACAAGGGCACCTCTCCGCCAAGCCACATCCACGCCCCCCTCCGAATCCTGCCATAACCCTGCCTCTCCGTGACTCTGAACGCAAGACAGGGCTACGCTTTCTCAAGTGAAGGGTCTGCTGAGAAACACAAACTGAGCAACGGCTCAGGGGTTTGACTCACCAGGCTGAGCAGACCCTGTCCCGACCCCCAACCCCATCTCCCTCACCCAGGTGCCATCACAGAGTCTTCCCAGCCCATGTTCCCCGGAAGCTGTGATGGAGGCCCTGCCCCTCCCCCCAGTCCCCCTCTTCCCAGGTGCCCGCCTCTGGGGAGCAGCCCCTTCACGCCGCTCTGTGTCGGTGAGGGGCGTGGCCCAGCAGGCTGCTAACTTCCTCAGGTCACAGCACACACGGACAAGCCACAGTCCCCTACAATCAAAGTTCGTGTGGCCTATTCCGGACAACTTCTCCTCTCAGCTGTCCGACCTCTTCGACTTTGGAAGTGACGTCATCCCCTCCCCAGTTAAATTTTGTTTGATCATCACTTGAGCCTCTATGACTCGGTCTCCAGTCTGTTCAGAATGTTACTACCTGCCAGAGCCCTTGGGCTTGTCTGGCTGCGTCACCCTCATCTCTCCTGGCCCGCCTGGACCGGCCTGGCCCGTCTGCGCACTGCCTGCACGCAGATGGGGACCTGAGGCGGGTGAGGTGCAGGCGGACCCCTGTGCTTCTGCGTTATGTCCTGAATGTCCCTCCTTCACAATACCCACCGGCCACTGCTCTCCCTTTAGGCCTGGGCTTCAGTGTCTGCCCCCCCGCCCAGATATCCCCCCGTCCCCCCCCCGCCACCAGAGAAACCTTCCTGGAACACCTTGAACCCCTGAGGCAGCTCTCCCTCTTATTTCCCTCAGCTCCTTCCAGCTTCTATCACAGGGACAGGAAACTCGCGAACAAATTGATTTACTGTGTCCATCCTTCTACTAGCCTCTCACTGCCATGAAGTTGGAACCCTGCCTGCCCCAGTCACCAGCGTGTCCCGAGCACATAGCACGGAGCCAGGCACGGCAGAAAGGGTCCATGCAAACCTCACACAAACCTCCTGAATGAGGCATGAACTCCGAGGAAAGGGCAGTGGGGGGCTGTCTGCGGGCTGCAGAGGTCTGTGATTACACAGGGATGCAGGACCCCTTTCCTTGCCCTCTTAACCCTTTCAGCCATCACTTCATTGCATTCATGGACGAGAAAATGCAGCCCTCCCTCCCAGTCATGTGTCCATGGCTGCAAGGGACGATTTCACGGGCCTCCTCTCTATTGAGTGAAACATCACACTCTCCTTCTGGCCATGGTGGACTAGTCATAGCTGTAGGGTTGTAGCTGGGAAAAAAATGCCTCATAACCTTTCAGTAGAGACAGATCCCAAGACACCACCCCCTCTTCTTCTGCCACCAGGCAAGACTGCAGCAAACCACCTGGCTTTAGTCCTTGGGCTGCAGCAAGGACAGATGTGGGCCTGGGCGATCGGGGGCAGACTGATGCTCTGATGCCCCCATGACCATCGCGGGTAGCCTCTCAGAGAGCAGCAGCGCTTAAAAGACAGCTATCCCGCCCCCTGGCCAAACAAATTAGGGACTTCGTTTTCTTGCCGTGCTATACATACACAGAGAAAGAAATAACTGCCAAATTAAAATCAGCCACAAAGGAAATGAGGAAGCAGGCTAATAATTTCCATACAAAGCAGCCGTTTGTGTGACCAGACAGACTTCTGGGAAATAGCACATGGTGCAAACAAGGAAGCTCATTACTAGGAAAAGGATCTTTTATGAGACCTAAGTATAAAAGGGGGTTTTAGTTTCTTATTTTCTATAGTCTGGCCTTCTTCCATTGGATTTTCAAAATAGCATCCCCTTTTTGTAAAGAAGGGATTCCCATTCAATGAAAAATGAAATGCATTAATATGCCGAACTCAGTAATAAGGGAAAACACTCACTAAAGCTATGACCTTTCTATTCCACTTTCAAAAAGTCTGATGCAGTCAGCACGAGGGCGGGGGCAGGATATTAAATCACTCCACTCCCGACACTCTTCTACCTTTGTGTGCCAAAGGCCAGTGATTATATTCATTTTCTCATTGCCCTACAGGAGGGTCACTTGTATTCCCGTTTCCTAACCTGTGGACCAGGCTGAGGACAGGGGCCAGGCTAACGAGAGCAGAAAGACTGGCTCACCCGCTGTTGTGACCGAACAGGCCTGCTCGTTTTCCAGCTAGTGCATCAGTGTGTGTAACAGACAGAGGCTGCAAACTAGACTGAGACAGAATGAAAACACCCCTAGTGCACAGCAGCCACTGGCAGAGACAGACAGAAGTCACAGTGATTTCTCCCTTGTGTCGTTCTTGACACATGAAACGCGCACAGTGCATTCGGGAGAGTACAGCAACATTAAGGAATGTCAGAGGTAAGGAGGGCAGGAGGCTATGCACAATTACAACCCTGACCCCGACCGGCTGCATAACCGTGGATCGACCACTTCTCTAAGCTCTGTTTCTCCATTGGTATTAGGAGGAGGATAGCCCTGGCTGGTGTAGCTCAGTGGACTGAGCATGGGCTGTGAACCAGGCATCACAGATTCAATTCCCAGCCAGGGCACATGCCTGGGTTGCAGGCCATGACCCCCAGCAACCGCACATTGATGTTTTTCTCTCTCTCTCTCTTTCTCCCTCCCTTCCCTCTCTAAAAATAAATAAATAAATAAAATCTTTTTAAAAACTTTATAAAAAAAAGAAGGAGGATAAACTAGACGACGAAACTGTTCTGACATTCTAGAGCGGTGTGAGTGTGTGGGATCAACAGACTTGTACTCCGTTTTGATTTAAGAATACTTCCTTGCTCTCCAAGTTGCATGCCAAACACTAAGCCAGGATACAGGAAGAATTCTTTTCCGCTCCCTTCCTTATGCTAAACAGATTCCTAAAACCCTTAAGATCAAATAACGCATTCCAAAAATTTTACATTGAACAGCACCAAAATTCAGTGTTCCATCTGTTACCCTCACCCCACCACCCCCACTTCCTTCCTTCCACTTGTTGGGCGCTTGTTACGGTCCAGGCTCTGAATCCCGATGCAGCGGCAGGGAAAAGTCTCATAAATGAGTAGAAGTAATGCAGGGTTTAGGTCATGAGCTGTCCATGACCTAGTGAGGGCACGAAGGAGGAGGTGGTCAAGTTCCCCGACGAGGTCAGGAAAGGCTTGCACAGAGGAGCCAAGGCTTGAGCTGAATCACGTGAGTAGATGCCCACTCGGCTGGCAGAACAGGGTGGGGGCATTCAGGGTGGACAGAACGGCACGCGGAGGAGCACGGTGCTGTGGGATGAGAAGGCTTGCTTAGGAACAGCGAGCTGGTCAGAATGTGAGAGCAGAAGGCGGGACAGGCCATGACCGAGAATGGTGGGGGCCACCACGGGGGCCCTCCTGGTCTGGACCTCAGCCCTCAGCTGGGGGGTTCTTAGGTTCCTGCTTCCTGGGGCCCCAAGGGCTTTTACTCAATTGGCATTCCTCTTTAGGGGTCCCTGAATCTGAGACCCTCAGGGGTGCCAAGGCAGGGTGATAGTTCAGACACACAACAAATTATATCCAGAGTAAAATACATGCAGTGGTTTTCAGTATACAACCCACCTTCCTGCTGCTCAACTTTTTGTTTCTGGGGACGGAAGCTCCCCTGTAACCTGCAATTCTATGTTTTGACTTTTGCACATTGGACTTTGCTCCTGGGAACGTGTTATGTATAAAAGTTGGGGACTGTTTGTATTTAGCAAGACAGTGGCTCTTTCCCTATTTAATTCATGTGTAAAAATTCACATCTAAAACCATGTAGCTCTGCCATCAACCATCTGTAAGATCCAATAAACATGGAGACAAGGAATAGAGTCAGACAGAAAGACGGGCAATAAGTGCAAATACATTAGCAAACACACGAAACTCAAGGTCATAGGGAAAAGCTGCCACTTTCCCTATTTTCCGGCAAAGCTACAGAAAATAAACTCAACCACCCCTGAAATAAAGTTGCAACATTACTGAGGTGGAAAGACAGAACACTCCAAGAGGAAAATGTAAATGTATTTCTAATTCATTTCAGAAATAATCAAGATCTCTCAGACTTAACCATGAAAAGGGCAGAACTCATTCTCAGGAAGATAATAAAGGGATGGTCAAGCCACCGGTTTGCAAAACTTCAGA
This sequence comes from Phyllostomus discolor, assembly GCF_004126475.2. Taxonomy (NCBI): domain Eukaryota; kingdom Metazoa; phylum Chordata; class Mammalia; order Chiroptera; family Phyllostomidae; genus Phyllostomus; species Phyllostomus discolor. The sequence goes on along the minus strand of NC_040905.2, from coordinate 12,667,563 downwards.
AGATTCGGGCAGAACGTTCCACCAGGGAGCGTGGGAGCCGTGAGCGACAGGCAGCTTTGGCGTCAACCCGACTGAAGGGTTCTCCAGCTCGCCTGCGTCACTTATTGCACTTCTTCCGCCACAGCGATCACATTTCTTCGTACAGATTTTAGTTCTGGATTGCCACATGTCTTACAACGGATGTACATAGTTATTGTGTAGTCTTTCCTCTCTTTCTGAAAAGCTGTAATTCAACTGGCTCATCCCCCAGGTGATGGTTTCTTGAGCTGAGAGTATGTAGAACCAGCTAGTGATCAAGTGTTAGTGACAGAAACACTCCAAGCTTTCGTTTCCTCGAAACAAAAGGAATTATGAAGAATGTTCTGTAGTAGGGGAAAATTCAATTGTTTACCTAAAGCTCCTGTGTAAGGCTGGGTGCCTGGTGGTGTTTGGCAAATGCCAGGGCCCAAGGTAGGTCAAGTGCTCCAGAGTTCACGGACACTTTGAGCACCTTGTCTGCTCAGAACTGGGGAGGACACCTGGTTGAGCCGGTCACTCGGCTGACAGGACTTCCTCCACAGTCCCTGTCCACAGGCCTCCTGCCCCTGGAGGCCAGAGGTGAGCAAACACTAAGAGCCTGTCCTAGTCTTTATGGGAGCTCAGTTTGCCCCGGGTTTCACCCGAACAGTCTTTACCCCTGAGAGTTGTTTCACATTCTCTCTTCGGACCCTTTTAACAGCCCTGTGAGGCGGAGGCACCATCCTCCACTTCGTTTTTCAGAGGCCAGTAAGCTAAGGCTCCTACGAGGTTAGAGGAGTGGACCAGTGTCACATGCTGGTCAGTGACCGAGTTGGGCGTGGGGGCGCCAACCCAGATGTGTCGGATCCCCAGCCCAGCGCTGCTTCTAGGATTCAATTCCGCAGAACTGCTTTTTCCCAAGTCTGTCTTTGGGACAAGCCTGAGGACTACGGCCTTGCGTTGGCTCCGGACCGATTAATGCATCAAGAGGAAGCAAGTCAGTGTGAAAAAACTACTCCTACTCATTGTAAAGCCAGGGATGCGAATGTGAAGTCTCATTCTAGTGTCATGTATGAGGAAACGCCCACAGCGGTGGTAGCAGGCTTTTCAGCGAGGACCCGGGTGGTCCTAGAGACACAAGCCAGTGAAACAAGTGCCACTCGGACTGCAGTGGAGAGCTACTGGGGCGTAACCTGCAGCCCCCGGGTGTGACGCCGGGGGGTTCGCGTGAGGCTGCAGCCTGCCCTGTCGTCCTGTGAGAATTAAAGTGTCTCTGGATCTGGGGTAGAGGTCGGTGGGATAACGCAGAAGGTTCAAGGTGAAATTAGAATTCTTCCCTCTGAGAAAGTATCTGTAAAAGGCAAACCTGTGCCCCGGCTGGATGGCTCAGCTGGTTGGAGCACTGACCTATAAACCAACAGGTTGCAGGTTCGATCCCTGGTCAGGGCACGTATAGGAAGCAACCCATTAATGTTTCTCTCTCCTATTGATGTTTCTCTCTCTCTCTCTCTTTCTCTCTTTCTCTCTCTCTCTCTCTCTCTCTCTCTCTCTCCCCCTCATCAGTGAACATATCCTCAAGTGAGGATTAGAGAAAAAAAATTTTTTCAAGGCTAACTTATCAACTTAGAAGAATCTAAACCCTTTGGATATTTAAGGCAAAGCCAGAGGCCCACCTTCCTACTCTGGGTTCCGGAGGTTTGCCTCTGAGCGAGCTCACAAGCCCTGCTGGGAGTGACACTAAAGAGGCCTTCGAATCTTTCCCGTGCGTGATCCGCACTCCAGACGTCCTCACGACCTGGTCAGTCATGTGGGAATCGAAGCAGAGTCTGTCTCCATCATCGAAATTGAAGGTAAAATCTAAACCGACATTTCCAGGAAACCGTGGTGTATGCAGTATCCATAATGAGACTCAGAAAAAACAAATGTCGGTGCAATTGACTATTAGTAGTTAAATAGCATCCCTGACATGAGGTTTATCTTTTATCCTGAAAACAAAGAGAGGGACATTTTCTCTCCTGATAGGACGGGGTAACTTGGGGGGTTAGATTTCTCAGCTGTGGTGGTGACCACATTCTGGCAGAACCTGATGGCGGGTCACGTCTTCTACAGAACCACCAGGGGTGCTGTCGAGGTTCACAGTACCTGCCCCCCTCCCAGCCACAAGGGAGAGGAGGCCAGAGATGCAGGGAAGGGAGGGAAGGGAGGCACGGGCGGAGCAGGGCTTTCCGTAGGGGGTCGGGCCCCAGAGAGGGGCTTCCAGGCCTCTCGCTCAGGGATTTGTACCAGCTGGAATTCCTAGGATTTTAACTGGAGCAGCCTCTGCAAAGCATGAGCCATCTCATGCGCCTGCCCTCTCTACAAGCCGTGTCATTTCCACGGGGAGAATTAGTCCTGGCGATGGGACAGTGGGCCTTTAGGACTTGCTCAGAGATACAAGAGGTTTCTGGTGGCTTTTTGGGGGTATTGAAGAGAATTTATAGCCAAGCATCTAGTCCTTGTTGGCCCCTGTGTTTGTTATGCTTTGGCAGAGAAGGAAACAAGAGCCATTGTTCACCCCTGAAAGAACAATGGCGTGCAAACAGAGAAAGCGAGGTTGGCGGCGGGGTGGGGGGACCAAGAAAAGCCCAGTAATTTTCTCAGGGAGCCATCCCACTCCCCCTCTCCCAAATCAGAGTCTCACTCTGGGAAGCGCAGCCTAGAGCAGGTGCACACCATCCCGCACTCTGTCTGCCACGTAAGGCCGCCATGGGACCCAGAGCTGTCCCGGGAGACACCTCGCAGCACCGCTTGTAGGCTTGTAGGGGGACACGAGCTCTCCCTAGATGAGGACTCCAGCCCCGCCAGACCTCTGGGTAGCAACTGCTTTTCCCTTCTGTGTCAAGGCTGCGCAGGGAAACCGGCTGCCCAGAGAGAGGACAGGGGCCTGACGGGCATCCTAGGGTTGGGCTTCCTTGGCAAACAGGTGTACGCACGCATGCTCCCACCTCTGAGCCGCCTCCTGCCAGGTGGCTCTCACCCCACCACGGACCAGTGTCTTACAGCCTGGGTGAATCCCCCAGGGCCGGCTCCGCCCCATCCAGATGACAGGCCTGCTGGGCCTGGGTAGTGCCCCAAAGCACCAAAGCCAGCTAACCCTAAAAGCCAATGCAGCCCTTACAGGAACTCTGCAGACAGCACAAAGGAACGAGTAACCACGGCCCGATGAGCAAGGATGGTACAGGACATATACTTTAAAGACCAAATTCTTCTCTATGGCTCAGCTTTCTTTTTATCCCGAGTCTGGCAGATTGGAGGTGGAGCTTGCTTTGAAAGCACCTGCTGGGCCATGATTTAATTATACACGTGATCATGTGTAACTACTCATTCTAATGCTACACTTCAGTAATCTAGAAATAGCATTGCATGCTGGACAAGCAATTGATTATGCAAATTTAACTCCCTCCCCTCCCCCTCCCCAGCCCCACTTTGTCTGGCAAGGGAAAGGACAGGTGGATAAGAACAGGTGGGCTCAGAGTTCAGAGGGGGGAGGAGAGGGAATTTCAGGGGAATTTCAGGGGAAAAGGGGAAGGGTTTGCAGGAACAAGTATAAGGACACATGGATAAAAACTAGGGGTGGGTGGAAAGAGGAGGGGAGGGTTGGGTGGGTTGGGATGGGAGTAAAAGATAGAAAATTGTACTGCAACAATTTAAATAAAATTTTAAAAAAAGAACACGTGGGCTAAGAAAATCTCTGTACTTGTTCTGAGATTATCGTGCACAAGAGTAGTGGGTCTGGGGCAATGCCTATGACGGACTCACCCACTGTTTTACCAAAGAAGGGAGGCAGAAGGGAGGCGAGAAACCTACTTTCTTAGCAAACACCTGTAGAAGACCCCCCGCCCCTGCACACCCCCGAGCCTGGGGAGTTACCTTGCTCCAGCTGCCCACTCTCCAGCTGGCACACGGACGGAGGTGGCATTTCTTGGTGGGGTCAGGCTTCTGAATGGCCGCACAGTCGGCGTCCACCTGGGTGCTGCACTCCACGTGGCGCCAGGAGGCCCCCAGCCCACAGGTGGTGGAACACTGTGGCGGGGGACAGAAGACAGAGCTGAGCACCCCTTCCTCAGACGCAGCCGCCCACACCCTGCTGTCGGCATCTCCGAGGCTCTGCTGCTCAGCAAACCGCCCCTGGAGCTTTTAAACAACACACGCACCGGGGCCCCGCCCCAGGCAAATAGCCCGAATCTCAGCTGGTAGGGCCAAGGCACCAGTAATTTAAATGATTTCCCAGGTGATCCTCATAAACAGCGGGGCTGAGAACGCCTGACGTCTGTGGGAGGAAAACCCAATGCAAATTAGTGTCTGCTTCCCTTTAAAAAGGATGTGGGCTTGAGTGCCAAACTGCCACATTTCATACCAATTCTGTCCCGAGTGGACACCAGAACCAGGCACCTGCCTCTTACCAGCTCATACCCGCACCTCACCGCAGTGACGTTACCTGTTAGCCCTCTCCGTCACACACTGTGATAGAGGTGGGCGTTCTTATAAAGACACCAAGGCTTGCAAAGCTGGCTTGCCCAGGGAGGAAGACTAGGATTTTCTGCCTCCAAAATGCAGTATAATCTTGTTACAGCTGTTCTTCCTGACCTTGAGTGTCCACGGGCACCACGGGGACACCTGGCTAGATGCAGGTTCCGTCCTAGGAGGTCTGGGGCGCGGCTGGGGAGCTCACGTTTCTAACTAGGTCCCAGGTGGTACGGATGCTGAGGTCCTCAGACAACACCAGGGGTTAGAGAGAGGCTACCACGTTTCACTACTTGACTCCCTGGTGGTGAACAAATCAATCTCCCTTTGCCACACGTACAGCCCATTCCTCAGAAGATGTTTTCATTTATTTACAATTCTGAAATACCTCAGGTTGAGCAGGGGGCACCTTGAAAACTACACAAACCTTCCCCTCATAATTTCTTTTATTCTACGTCCTGATTCTTCCATAGGGCTGCTCTTACTCGCACTCCCCCACGCCTGCCCAGCCTCAGGAGGGGCTGTTCCCAAACATGCACAGCACAGCTCTGGGCTGTCAACGGGGTGGGAGTTCCATCTATGATGGTTTTGGAGGTTTCTTTTGTTGAGTTACAAACAAAAACCAGTCTTACATTTCTCTTGCTGCATTTTCACCCTGCACATAATGTCACGTTTTACTTTGTGCAAGTTCTTGTGTTATAAGACGTGTACGACACAACAGCGTTCCTAGGTAGATGAAGTTATTATATTGTACAATAATAGAAGGGAAGAGTAGCAAACAGCCTAGGTCCACTCAATATTTCCAGTCCACTCATGGGGGTAATCTCTCCTCCTTAAAGCTGTTTAGGGTTTGGTTTGGATCTCTCCTAAGTTTCTACCACCTCCTCCTCTGGACCACACTATGTGTACATAAGGAGACAATAACAGCTGAAGTGCATTGACCCCTGACCCCCGGTGGCCCGGGTGCTCACACCCATGCTCTTTGCTATGGGACTTGCAGCTCCACTCATCGGGCAGTGGACTGCATTGGGTTGGCCAAAAAGTTCATCTAGTTTTTTTCCGTGTGATGGCTCTAGTAGTGCTTAGTTGTCTTGAACTTCATTCGAAACGATTTTAGATTTTATTGCGACAGCTGTCCCACCAGTGTGCATTTAAAAAAACTTATCAAAGTTGGTGCATTTTTGTGTAGCTATTTTAATATTGAAGATGGAAGAAAATATGCAACATTTTTGGTGTGTTATGCTTTATTATTTCAAGAAAGGTAAAAGCACGACTGAAACACAAAAAGAAGATTTGTGCGGTGTATAGGGAAGGTGCTGTGACTGATGGAACGTGTCAAAAGTGGTTTGTGAAGTTTCTTGGCACTACTGACACTGTGGCCAAATAATTCTTCGCTGTGGGGCTGTCTTATGCACTGGAAGATGTTTAGCAGCACCCCTGGCCTCTACCCACTAGAAGCCAATAGCAGGAGATAGCCAACACAATCAAAATATCCAACTCAATAAAGTCATCGGTGAAAATGAAAAATGTGTTTTTTATTTTATGGAAAAAAACCTAAACAGACTTTTTGGCCAATCCACTATTTCCCCAGCTCTTGAATCAGGACTGTGCTTTCGACTTTGGCCAATAAAATGCAGTGGGCGGTGTTGCACAGTTCTCAAGCGGCCTTGCTTGTTCTGGTCCTCTCTCTTGGACCCCAGCCCTGCCCTGAGAATGCAGCTGGGCCAGCCTGCTGCAGCACGAGAGATCATGGGAAACAGGGCCGGGCGACCCAGCCAAGGCCATCCCAGCGCGGCCAGCCTTCAGCCAACACTCCAGCAGATCCATGACAAGCCAAGCTGAGATCAGCTACGCTCAGCCCAGATCAGCAGAAGCCCCCAGCCAACCCACAGACTGGTGAACAAAAACAAATATTCACTGAGGTGTTGTGGTGCTTTGCTATTTAGCATTATTATGGCAACAGACCATTGATACAACAACATAAAAGGTATTTTCCCCACATTTTCTATCACCTTCAGAGAGGCAGGGTACAATTAAAGGTCTGCAGTTGGCTAACTGTGTGATCTTTTGCAGTTTCCTAACTCCCCTAGCCTGAAAAATTGGTGGGAACGCTTGGACCTCCTTCACAGGGCTGTCGTGAGGACCACAGAGATGCCTTCTCATGTTCAGGATCAGGAAGGGCCTTCTGGAAGAAGCAGCCCGAAGGCTGATACTGAAGAACAGGCAGGATTTAAAATGGCAGAAGGTTTCAAGAGAAATGAGTTCAGATTTATGGAAGCTTCAGGGGGTTGAGGAAAAGCAGGAGGCGTTGGGTTTGAAAGCTGGATTACGTGGGGTTGGGAAGTCCATTTGGATGCTGGAGTGGATTTTATCTGCTCTGATAAGTAACGAGGAGACATTAAAGGTTTGTGAGCAGGAGTTTGGAATGGCCAGAAAATTCCTTTGGGAAGATGAATCTGGTAGTCCGCCATCTCCTGTGCTGATGTGTGGAAAGCGGTGGAGATGGGAGAGACCGAAGAACACAGACCGGCAAGGAGGTGTCCGGCAGGTGGCCCACACAAGAGGGTCTTTCATTTTTGACCACTGGGGTACCAGTGGCATTTTGCATGGGACACTTCTTCCTTACAAGGGACTCCCCCAAGAGTGGCAGGACCTCCACCATCGTTGGTAGAAGTGAAATGCTAATAGCAGCTCCTCCCCTCATCATTGCATAAAAGCATCCCCACTCTTTTCCAAACGCCTCCTACCATTTCATGAGATTGGAGAACACTGGGCCCTAAATTAACAGGAAATAAAGAGGAGATGACAGAATGATGAGGTGACACTGACAGAAAAACTATGAGGGCACTGTTAGTAGCAAGGGGCAGATTGGTATCAACGGCGATGCCGGGGTTCCTAAGACTTGGTGATGGAGAGGATGGAGTGACCACATTATGGGGGGGGACCCTACAGAAACAGCTTCTGAAAGAGGCAGAATAAAAAATTAGGGACAATGGGACCTTCAAAACCCCGAGTTTTCCTCCTGATGAGTCCTGATCCCCTCGGACAATTCTGTGTCCAACACTTTATTTCATCAGCGGCACAAAGGGAGTGGGCACGGAGCCCGGTCGTGAAGGAAACCCCGGCCAAATGCGGGACTCGGCTCCAGCCTTGCGGCTCTGGCCAGCTGCCGTCTGGGCCGGCTCCCTTTTCCAGACAACTCCCTGGAACTAACAGCTCTCAGTGGCTCCACCACGGTTGCCAAACTTTTGGTGAGCTATGATGCATTCAATAAGGCAGTTTATTTCTGTCAAAGTCGCATAATGACATTGGAGACAGAATTAATTCTGTGTGTCTTGACTGACCTCTGGGCTCAAAGACTCATCAGGTTTGATGTGTACTTTTATTTTGGTTTTGTTTCTTTGGATATAGTGATTTCTCATAGAATCCATGAATATTTAGCAATTAATTATCACAGGTAAAATATCTTCAGGACAAAAACATCAGAACACATTTGAATTTAATAATTCTACAGCTGCTTTGGGATTTGGGGATTGGATGAAAAGATAAGAGGCTGGGAAAAGAAACTACTTTCTGGGCCATCCTAAGGCTGCTTTTTAATCAAACCTTTGTATTCACTTGTGGGTGGAGAAGGGCTTGTCCTTCCTTATGAACAGTCCTGATGCAGGGACCCCTCTGTCTGCAGATGGTGACAGCTTCTCACAGGGTCTCCCCTCTGGGCTGCAGTTGGGCACCTCCCTCCACTCAACATAAATGCTCTGCTCCCCACAGTCACCAGTGCCCTGCTCATGGTCAAATCCATCACGTCCACTGCCAACCGTGTGTTCCTAGATATCCATGGCGCCATTTCTCTTGGTTTACATCTTAACTGTTAGACTACTCCTTACTGGTCCGTCACATGGGAGCTGTTTGTTAGCCGGCTTCTTGAGTGCTGATGTCTCCTAGAGTCCCATTGCCTCTTGGCATCCTGCAGGTTAATGGGGAGCTCCTTTCCTCTCAAGGCTCTAACCTCTACCTATTGGTCTTGCCCACCGAACCTTTCCTCCAGGTTTCACCCCTCTCGAGACCCAACCACACAAACACCTGCTGCCCACCATCTGGCTGTCCCAGAGGCACCACCAGGGTAACTCGGTCTGTAACTAAAGCCACCATCCCTCCTTTCTTTGCCTCTGTTAGGACTCACTCCTCCTATATGATGCGCGATATCTCAGTTTACAGGAGCTCCACCTGATGGACCCCAGGATTCCAACTGAAGAGTCCTGGCAGACTCCTCTCCCCACCTCTCCTTTCACGCCCCACATCAATTATGCACAAAGCCCTACTGATGCGAAGTTCTAAGCAGGGGTGCCCAACTCCCGCAGTTGGCCCAGGGTGGCTGAAAATGCAGCCCAACACAAACTTGTAAATTTACTTAAAACATTATGAGATTTTTGTGTGATTGCATGTTGCAATGTATTTAATGTGTGGCCCCAGACAACTCTTCTTCTTCCAGTGTGGCCCAGAAATGCCAAAAGTTTGGACACCTCTGTACCTAAAGGTATTCTGAATTTATCTTCCCCTCGTCATCTGAGCATTCTTGTCAGAGTTCTCACGCCTCGGCCAGACCACTGCAGGAACCTCCCGACAGGTCAAATCCCTTGTCCTCACAGGGTCCAGAATGAGCTTCCTCAACCACACACAGGGCTGTGTCATGCAGTGGCAGAGATGGCTAGATATCCACTACCATAAGCTTTCCTCTCTTCTTCCGGGGCCTGTCATTAGAATAAATTTCTCAGCTACCTTGCAGCTGGGTTGGGTCACGTGACTGAGTTCTAGACAATGGAGTGTGAGCAGAAATATTCTGTGCCCCCTTCAGGCCTGGCCCATAAAGCCCCCTGCAGGAGCGCCTCTGTGCTCTTCTCCCTTTCTGAGACTCGGATGGTGACTCAGAACAAATCTGAGGAGAGGGGGATGGTGGCAGAGCCCTTGTCAGCCTGGATTCCTGAATGACTGCATGGACAAGAGTCTCATTCTCTATAGCCACCATTGTAGGTCTGGGGCTTGTATTATTATGTGAGAAATCAACTTCTGTTGTAGGGAACTGCAATATGTATGGCTCAGTTTGTTACAACAGCCTAGCCTTGTGTGTGTGTGTGTGTGTGTGTGTGTGTGGTTTCTAACTTCATATACATATGGTACACATGTCATACTCTGATTATTCTGACATCAACTCTATACCTAAGTCTTTTACCACCTACTTTTTCATATGCTGTTTGACCAGGTTCTCCTCTTCTCAAGGCCCACCGTGTCTTTAATTGTAGGTGCCTTCAGACTACATCTCTGTGAACTAATTAACAAAATCACACAAACTAACTAGTAGCCTCAGTTTCCATACCGTGTTCTCTTTGTCTTTGAGTCTATGGAGGCCGCACACTGCCCAGACTGCGTTGACAGACAGAGGACAACAAGCCCGTTTATCTGTCCTTTAGGGATGCCCCATGTCTTTGGAAGGAAAGGTACATTTGAGGGTCCTACTTTCAAGTGCATCCTTTCAAGGACATTACTCACAAGGCAGAAAGAGGTCAATTTTATTTCCAGGCTGACCCCACTGTGGTGACAGTATAGGGGCCATTTGACCCTGTGAGCTCAAAAGGAACCATGGAGCCCTCAACATTATGGTAAAATACTTTCTTATGAACTTTGTGATTTTCTCAACTGTCTACCCAGGGTCACCTCTCAGCCAGAATTGTTTCTCTGCCATCTGACCAGAAAAGAAACTGCTACAACAGAAGGCAGACAGAGTGGTGATATTTCCTCATTGGCAAAGCGATGGGCCGGAGGCTCCAAGGTCTGCCTGCCTGGGGCCGAGTCCCTGCCCCACCACGCGGGAGGGTGTGGGGTCCTGGCTAGCTCTCAACTCCTCTCAGCTTCCGCTTCCTCATGTCTAAAACGGGGAAACTATTACTAATCTCCTTGGGTGGTGGTGAGGATTCAATGAGAGAATTCATGTTAATTAGCATAAAATCATGCTATTAAAGCATGGCGCATGCTTTATAAATGCTCACTGTCTATATCCTCTCCTCCTCATTATAAAGAGCCCACGTGAACTTTCCCAATGGAGAAAATATGACTGAAATGTCAGGAATCATAAGACCATTCCTCTGCACATGAACATCTGTCTTCCCTCCTGAACCTGTACCCTTTACGTGCGAATGGAGATGCTAAGCTGCTGCTACATTGACAGGAGATGTGATAACTTACTTAAGAAATCACATGTGAATCAATGTGAAAACAGGGTTTGAGTGCGAACAAAAATTTTTGAAAGCTTGATTTACCTACTAATTGCCAATATGGTCAATTCTGTGACTAAAAATAATGATTCATTCACACAAAAATTTTTATACAGCTCAGCTGTTCATCGGTGCTGAAATTCACTAGAGACAGCAGATTAGAGGGGAAAGAGTTAGAAAGGCTCATCATCCAAATGGCCAGTGTCCTTAGAGAAGTCGCAGAACCGTTGGAAATCTTAGTTTCTCTGCTTATAAGTTGATGTAAATCAGACCCTACCTGCTCCTCAGGGCTGTCAAAAGGGGGAAATAAGAGATTGCATATAAAAGTGATTTGGAAATTAACATGCTTTATAGATGAAATGTTTGCTTTTTTACAGTAGTTACTATTGCTTCACTTCCTTTTGGCTATAAAACATGAGCCATGAAATGTCATAAAAATGCTGAATGATTATCTTGCCACAAAGTCATCTTCCGAGTTGTGAAATAATGTTCACAAGGACATATACTGTGCACTTGAAATTCAAATGGGCGAGAAATGATTTTGAATTAGTTCTAGAAATGGAAAAACACACGTCTAGCCAAATGCCTAAAGCCTGAAAATAGGGGCCAACATTTTTTCATTGCGTACCTTCTCTTCCCTCCATATTCTAACTTGTTTGAAAGCCAAAACAATTTTTTTGTCTATAAGCAAACACCACCCTCCACCCCCAAGTCATTAATACAGTGAACTATAGAACTCGTTGAAAGAGTGTGGTGTTAGATTTACGTTCTAACTGTTATTACTTGACAGGTGTAATCGGGGGCTCAAACTCTGGCTCTCCGAAGGAAGTGCGCCCTCTCAGCCGGCCTTCGGCACAGGGTCGGCACTGGCTCCCACTGGAGGGGATGCTGGAGATGACCTGCCCTGGCTCCCTGCTCCACAGGCGCAGAGCAGGCTCAGCAACATGATTGAAGTCCCCACTGTCACACAGCTGGCTGATCCAGCCCTCACTACCTCTGTCCTCGTCTTCCCTGGAGACTCTTTTTTTCCCATTTTTGGAGTTACAGAGGCAAAGACTGAGGTGAGCGCATAAATCTGATTGCTTCACGCTGATTCTGCGTTAGAATGTATTTCCTACATGCCCATTTTGAAGTTAGCACAAGAATGCAACACCCCTCACTATTTCCCAGAGCAACACAGGCATGGGGCAAGCCATGGGACACCTACCTCCGTCCAGTTTCCAACGACCCAGTGCGCAGAGCTGTGGCCGTGCGAGAGCTGCGTGTAATTGGAGACGTTCAGCAGGAACCCCTCGGCGATCAGGCTGGTGGCATCCTCCTCGGTCAGTGCTGGTTCAGAACTCCATGTCAGCTCCGTGTTGCTCGGAAGTGCTGGGGCGTCGTGGTTCACTGGCTTTTCCGAGGGTGCTGGCTGGTGGTCTCCCCCCAGGGGGAGAGGAGCACCCTCGGGTTTTCCAGTGACAGTCCCCTCAGCTCTGGGTGTGCCATTTTTGAGAGCAGTGGGCCCTTGGCTGGGGAGCGGTCCTTCTGTCACTGTGCTGACAGGTGGCCACAAGGATGCCCCCCAAAGATAAGGTGTTGGCGGAGGTCCAAATGGCATTCCTGTGCTTCTTGCCCCCAAAGCATCCTTTCCTGGTGCTACGGTCTTGGTCCATATTACAGAGTTGTTTTCATCTGTGTTCTGGGGTTGTTCCCTGTCTTCCCCTGAGCCACTAGGAGCCTCTGTGTCTGGCCCTTTGCTCCAGGTATCGTAAAACGGAGTCACCTGCCACGTCACGGGGTTGCTGGACGATGACAACTCCGAACCGATCACAGTTGTAGCAAAAAGGTCTCCTTCTGAGGTAGGACCAGGGTCTGCATTGGAAACACGCTCTTCCTCTGGCTGGATACTCGGAGACCAGGTGGTGAGGGTGGGCTGGGAAGTAGTTCCAGTGGAGATGACGTGACGGGTGTCCAGCGCCGTGTGGGTGGAGCTATTCTGCCACCGATTCCCATCCGGGGCTCCTTCGGAGGCTGGGGCAGGACTGGGGCTGCCGACTGCCGGAGCACCTGTGGTCACAGGCTCAGGCGCTGCTGTGGGCGTGGCCAGCATCCCGGGCCCGGGTGTCGCTGGTGGGATGGGCTTGACAGGGTCACGCTCAGACGTCGGTGGCCTTTTCCCAATGAGCACTGTGCCTTTGCCGGGGTTCAGCATTCTCCGGCTGGACGGGCATTGCTGAAGGCCACACAGAGCTCGGCTGTTGGGCTTTCTCGCCGCGTCACAGGGCTCGTCGTGGTTCTTGGCGCACGTGACACTGCGAATCCGCACTCCGCCGCCACAGGACACGGAGCACTGGGAAAGAGGGACAGCGGTCATCCCGGGTGGGAAAGCGCATTGGTTCTCACACTCAGGTTCACTGCAAACCAGGGCGGGCCCACAGAAACTGAACTGTGCAGCCGAAACTTTTACGTTTTACGTGTTTATATTTTGTTTCTGCATTCGTCTAGTTTTCCGTGGAAATATGTATCTCCTGGAGACCAGCTGAGGCTCAGGACCAACCATTCACCCTCCACAGACTGAAAATACAAACCACGACTGTGTAAGTGAAGCCTCCCTGGGTTTTGAGCTACGGATCGTGGAAAGATTTAAATAAGTTGCCCACCTTTTCAAAGAGATAGTGATAGTATCTTTCCTTGGGTTCTGATGCTATTAAATTAATGTAAAATGTTTATGCACTCTCTGAAGTCTACTAAGTGAGTTCTGACGAACCTTTCCCTCCATATTGAGGACACTCAATGTCTCACCAGGCCTCAAAAGCTCCATTTTCACTTGCGTGCGTCAGGTAGAATCATATTAAAAGCCAGACACACTCACACATGAGAGTAGATCCCAGGCCTTTTCTGAAACGGAAGGAGGGTAGTTCATCAACAGTGGGAGACACCCTTTCCAAAGGGTTCGGTGCGCCCTGCAATCTGGGAGTTCTCGTGACCTCACTCACTAACTTCCAGTTACACTCAGAGAGTTAGATCAGCTTAATTTTGGGGATATGCAAAATGTATTTAAGTTGATGTGGCTGATAACAGCAATCTCCTAAACCTTGGTCAGGGCTGGCCTTGACAGGTGTTGGAGGGGTCTCTTCAAGTGCCAGGTGTGCTGCCTGTCATCCCACCATGAGAGCAACACCCCTTTGGTTCCACTTTACTGTGGTGGCTCCGGTGAAACACAACTGCTGGTGAAGGTCTGACACACTGGCTGTTGGGGTGGGCGGGGGGCTCTGATTTGCAACCGATGGACTAACAACAGGCCACGAAATACCCTGATGATTTCATCAACACTGGCAGGCATCTGACTACTGGACAAGTGCGAGGGGGATCCTGTAAGAATGGGAAACAAGCCAGACAGAACACTGGGTGGAGAACGCAGGAACCCGGCCAGCGGGGCCAGACGCTAGCCGTTGTGCCATTTTCTCTGGGGTCCCTTTGGATTGGCCGATGACAAGGAGTGGGGGGTGCCGATGGAGCATAAAAAACGACAGTTTCCCCTTTCCCCCCTGGGCTCACCTCACTCCAGTTGCCTACTGTCCAGTCCGACGGACACAAGATGTCTCTGTTGCAGGAGACGAGGGGCTTGGGCTTCAGCAGATGCTGGCAGTCCTTGGCCGGCAGCGCCTGCTCGTCGGAGCCCATGGTCTGGATGCACAGCACCGTGCGCCTCTTCTCCCCGTGGGGCCCGCACGTCGCCGAACACGCTTCCCACTCCCCGGCCCACCACCTGCAGACACACGTGGTCCCAGGAGAGAAGGTCACCGAACACTCCCAACACGCACACAGGTGTGTGTGCATGTGCACTTTTTTCAATTCAACCACAAAGCGAGGCACAAAAGTGCAGGTTATGGAGCCAGGATGGAAAGCAGATTTCAGAGAAGTCAGCAGGGAGAAGAGACTCAAATGACCTCTTTCTGGAGTCACATACATTTTAACCGCAAAGAATTTGTTTGTCGACAGGCTACTCCATCCTGGAAGCCACTGACCACATAACACACATGTCTTATATGAGGAGTATCAGAATGTTCTATGACTTTTAGATGATCAGAACCTTTACTTTTAAAGGTTCTCTCTTAAATATGCATTTGGGAAAGAACACAGAATATCCAAACTGGATGTACAAAAATTAGTACTGAAGGACAATACCCATAAATAAATAAGACTAAGTTTTGCATATGAAATCACTGTGGGAGCGGAAGTGACTCTGAATGATGGGTGTGAACTTTTCAGATATTCTGTGATGAAAGTTCAGTGACAGAGGAAGACATTGCAACTTCAAATTCACATCCAAGGAAAGTACCCAACCCAGCTGGCAAAAGCAAATAATAGCAACTAAGTGATCAACATTTATTCTTAAAAAAAGCAAATTCATTTAATTTATTTTCTTTAATTCCTTTGTGGATTTGCCTGCATAATTTAGCTTTAGAGTCAGATCTTCTTGCTTGTTTATATCATTTTCATTGGGTTTTAATGTGTGAGAAGTATTTTCAATTTGGGGTTCTGGTTTTAGCACAAGAACCGGTCCACCCTGAGGCCCTGGGCAGCAGCATGACATGGTAGTGCCAGTGGAGACTTCTCAGCAGACAGAACCGGGTTCGAGTCCAGACTCTACCGCTGTGGCTAAATGACCTGGGAATTTTTTGTGAAGCCTCTAGTGTCCTGATGTATACAACGGTATAAAAAGAACAAACAGAGCTGCTAACAAGAATGAATGATGTGGTAACATAGAAAGGATTAAAGAAGAGTGGGTTCTCAATATGTTTTCAGCTCCTTTGGGTAAATATGCTCCTTGGTATTTACCCAAAGGAGTTGCAAACATATGTCCACAAAAAACCTGCATGTGGATGTTTATAGCAACTTCATTCATCGCTGCCAAAACTTCGAATCAACCAAGAGGTCCTTCCGTGGGTGAACTGATCAATTGTGGTCTATCCAGACAATGAAAATGTCTAAAAAATGTCAACACTAAAAAGTGAACTATCAAGCCATGAAAAGACACAAAGACACCGGAAATGCACATTACTCAGTGAAGGAAGCCAATCTGAAAAGGCTACACACTATATGATTCCAATATATGACATTCTAGGAAGGGCAAAGCTACAGAGACAGTAAGAAGATCAGTGGTTGCCAGGGGCTGGGAGCGGGGGAGCTGGACGGGCAGAGCACAGAGGATGGTCAGGGCAGTGAAAATGCTCAACGTGACATTACAGTGATGAGCATGTGTCATTCATTATGTGTTTGTCCGAGCACATGGGGTGTACACCACCAAGGGTGAACCCAAAGGTAAACTATGGACTTGGGGTGATTATGACGTGTTGATATAGATTCATAAGTAAAAGAAGGAAGGAAGGAATGGAGGGAGGGAGGAAAGGAGGGAGGGAGGGAGGAAGGGAGGGAGGGAAGGAAGGGAAGGATGGTTGGCTCTTAAAAACTATAATTTTCCTCCCCACCCCTTTACCCTAGGACACGACATCCAATTTCTCTGAAACTGTACCCCCTCATAGACCACCTGGGGAAAATATCTACCCTCTACCCTGACTGTTTCATAAATATTTTGGGAAGCTATAATTTAATCACAAGTAAGGATTTTTCTAAATTAACCTTATGTCAGAGTATTTCATGGAATTCTATTTAGCGCACCATAGCCTACTTCGGAAGAAATTGTACCTGTTACATGCTATGCTTAGTTAACATTTTCCAAAGTCAAAATCTTCTGGCCCAGTTCACTGATTTCCACATGCATGAACGGCATCAGGGAAGCACCAGAGGTGACTTCGCTAGTTGTCACCTTTGACAAAAGTTTTAGTCCAGACACATTAAATAAGCAAGGATGGATTCGGAGAAGGGAATCCCTATACCACAGAAGGGCAAAATAAATTTAAAACATGAAATTCCAATGAATTTAGCTAGGTGAAGTCAAGTCCTCTCCTAAATAAGGGTATCATAAGTTTTAACCATTAACGTGCAAGTGTGTATGTGTATGTACAAGTATGTGTGTCACCCTGAGTATAAAAACAACAAGAAGGACAAACATTTTACTTTCGAGGCTACACAAACACCAGTGGGGTCATTCATATCTGTCTCTGTGGACTGTACCTTAAGGTGGGAACTGGGCCAATTCTGCTCGTTTTGCTGACCTTTAACGACTGACTGCGTGCGAGGCCCAGGCATGAACGATGCGCCGAAAAAGCCTCCAAGAAACTCAGAACTTTGGAAATAGATACGTACCAGGCAGAAGGAAAAGTACTCAAATAGTATAAAATGCTACCAAATGATGAAGCTTTAAAAAGAGCTGTCAAGTTGCTTACGCTTTGCTCTTTTCCTTAAGCGTATCTTCCAAACTATTTGGAGGAAATCACGTTCCCAGCACAGCAGCGAAGCCGGGGGACTGGGTGGGCTGCTCTCTCCTCCCTTGAAGAGCATCAGTGTGAAATGGCAGAAGCGTCAAAATGCGCACCAGGAAGCCTGGGCACTGGGTGTCTGTCGCGTTGGAGCCGGCTGGGACACACAGTGGCGGTCCGGTGGCCCAGCTCCTCCTGCACGTGGCATCAGTGCTTCCGTCCCAACTGCCATCCTAACTGCCTACAGCACTTGTGTGTGAGGGGGCTGTGCAGTGGGTGCATTTCAAAATTTTGCTCTGCATCAACAAGCTGCGTCATGAACTCGGCTGAAGAAGCATTTTGGGGGAGGGGAGGGATGCATCACTGACCTTGTTCTAACAGTGCTGCTCTTAGAACTGAGAAATCAGGGGATGTCAAGTAACCACAAAGCCCCAGGGAGGGCAAGGACCACATGGGCAGGGACCAGGAGGCAGGGCACTGGGTAAGGCACCAGTCAGACTCGTGCCTGCCCAGCCACAGCCCACACAACCACAGCTCCGTCTTGCTGATGTATTCTGTATAACCTTCCTGGCAGTACGTTTCCTTAGGAAGTGACATATGTGTGCTATTCAGAAAAAAATCCTTTGCCGCATGCCTTAAGAAAGCCCTAATCATGTGGTTTTCCGAGTTTTGGAGCCTCTGTGACCTGGCGGTGGGCTCTTGTCCGCACTTGCCTTGCTTCTGCATCGTGTTTGCACTCAACTGCCTGTCTTAGTTTCCATAACAATTACCACAAACGTGGCAGTTCAAAGCGACAGAAATCTGGAGGCCAGACATCCAGAATCAGGATCACTGGCTGCAATCACAGTAGAGGCAGGCAGCACCCTCTCCAGATGCTCCAGGGAAGAGCTGTTCCCGGCCTCTTTCAGTCTGGGGTGACCGCCAGCGCCCTTGGCTTGTGGCGTCTCACGTCAGTCTGTGAGGTTAGTGTCTTCCCATCTCTCTCTGCTGCATCTTCACATTGCCTTCTCGCGTGTGTGTGTGGGTGGGTGTGGATGTCCCTCTGCCTGTCTGTGAGGAGAACACTTGTAAAGACATCTGGGGCCCAAGTGGATAATCCAGGGCACTCTCCCCATTTCAAGACCCTTAGTCACATCTGCAAAGACCCTGTTTTCCAAATCAGGTAACACTTGCTGCCTCCAGGGGACAGGATATGGCTGTCTCTGAACCAGGTGTCAGCTACCCCATGACCACATTCAGGGCCAATTTCAAGTCCAGAGAGCTCAGACTATATAACTGAATAATTACTTGATCAAGGTCCCTCCTCTGGGTCTACAGGGGTTCAGCCTCGGCTCATTTTCTGTCCTCTGGACTCTTGCCCCAATATCCATCTTCTTGTCTTTTTTAAGATTTTTTTTACTTATTTTTTAGAGAGCGAAGGGAGGGAGAAAGAGAGAGAAACATCAATGTGTGGCTGCTGGGGGCTGTGGCCTCCAACCCAGGCATGTGCCCTGACTGGGAATCGAACCTGTGATACTTTGGTTCGCAGCCCGAGCTCAATCCACTGAGCTATGCCAGCCATGGCAATATCCATCTTCTTCTAGCCCTGCTTGTATCTTATCAGAGGGTTACCTCCAACCAGAAAGCTCTGGTAACTGGAGTGCAGAAGCAGGTAGAGATCACCACCCTTGTGGATAGAAAATTCTAGAAACAGGGAAACAGGGAGCTTTTAGTTACAGGTGAGTATGAAAATGTCAGCTACAGACTGATGTTTGTTATAAAACACAGAGCCAACACCGAATCCACAATCTATGTACACAGCCGATGGCCCCAGTTGCGCCTTGGCCTCAGCAAGTGAGTGTCTGCGTCAGGCTTTGTTGGCTCCCACCGCCCCTAGCACCGTGCTGGCTTTGCTTTGGGCCAGCGCAAATGGGAGGAGTGGTACCGGCCTCTCCCCGAGTCTGCCTCCTGCAGATGCACCGCAGGCTTATAGCTAGACAGCCTTGCATTCAAACCTCGGCCATCGACTGGCCGCATGATACTGAATGAGGTCATGAACCTTTCTCCCTCTGTAAAATGGGCATAAGAATAGTTATTGATCCAAGTAGTTGAGAACAATAAGGAGAATATATCAGCATCTCTAAAACATTGCCAAGAGTGAAGTAGGTGCTTTTAAAAACCCCCACTGTTTACTTCTAGTCTACTTTCACAAGCACATACTGCTGCTTTGACGGGCAGAGCGGCAGGCTGTCCAGTAGCTCTAAGAAATGCTCGTCATCCCGGCTGACTCTTCCCCAAGAAGGATCCCCAGAAACTGCAAGGGCGCACACGGCCTAGCGCTGGCCTAACCCTGGAGTGCCTAGTTGTTCCCGGCAGAGGTCCAGCGAGGTGGGGGCGGGTGGCAGCACCACTGTCCTGCCTTGACTGAGGCGGGCCGGCTCTGCTCCCAGCCCACCTCTTCCCTACAAGGACCCATGTGGGACTGGGGACAGACCAGGCCTCTGACTCAGAGATGAGAACGCCCGGCTCCTGGGTCCCTGCTGTTTGAACCTACAGAATGGTGACATGGCTTGTCTGGACTCTTCATTTCTTTACCTAGTTCCTTGGCATTTATCACATTCACCCAGTGCTTCTTTAGAATTCAGCCTGTTGTTTGATTTGTTATGCCAACTAGTTGCCTCCTGTGAAATTAAACTCTTGGTGTGTCTTCTTGGGATGGCAATGAATACCTGATGGAATCTATGACCTAAATACACCCCTGTTTAAGGTCACTAGAGAATGAATATACTCCCCAGAATCCATCCATCCTTCCTTCCTTCCTTCCTTCCTCACTCCCTCTTCCTCTCTCTCTCTTTTTAAACATAAACACCTCATAATAACATCCAAGCCACCTTCTAGGATCCCAATATCTTCGACCAATAAGATTAACAGCGAACGGATACCTCTATTACAGTGGTTCCAACCAAGGTGGCTTTGTCCCCCAGGAGACATTTGGAGACATTTTGATTGTCACAACCTGGATGTGGGGGGGATGGGCAGGGAGCTACTAAGCTCTAAGTTGCTACAGATCAGGAACACTGTTAAACATCCTATAATGCACAAGACAGACCCTATACACGACAAAGAACTATCCGGCCCCAAGTATGATGTGCTGAGGTTAAGGAAGCCTGGCTCCTACGTCTACCCTTCCAACAGCCTTCGGGGCAAGTGGGCGCCGGGATCTGAAGTGTCGAGTTGTCTGCAGGTGGCTGTCACCCTGGTAAAGTGCTCTTAGGAAAGCCAAACCCAATCATTGATAGACTTTTGAGTGATCTATGTAGCATTGTTGAAGACTTTGAGGCTTAGTCTGACCAGATAACTAAACACACAACACACCAGCTTTGTCTCATAAGAAATACTGCTCTCTGGGAGGAAAACGTCCCCCTCATAGCCTGCCAGAAGCTCCCATGCACAGCCACAGATGCCCAGAATAGCTTTCCTGCCTTTATTCTAAAAACAAAGCTCCAGGCTCCCCCTTTATCGCTGAGCAGTGTCTACCGTTAAATCAGACAGTGTTCCGGGAAGGCACCCAGAGCTCCAGCCGCTGTCCCCGCTTACCTGGGGGGACAGTCCTTTTCATGGCACTTCTTCTGCCTCCCATTGGGCTGTGTTTCCGGGTCACAGAACGTAGCTTTCACCATGCCGTGGCCCTTCCTCACGCAATGGGCAGTCTGGCGGCGGACACCTGGGGGGCGGGCAGAAAGGTTCACACACACTGAGTCCTGAGCCCACGTTTTCAGTGCCAGGCCCCTGGCCATGTCAAGAGATTATGCTTATAGCTGATAGGAGAGTTGTCTGTATTTGGTTCTTAAAGTAGCAGTGAGAGCTGGGGGCCTCTTGTTACCCACACTCAGGCTGCAGTTGGCAATGGACGGAAGGACCACAGATAACACAGGTAGACTAACGTTTACCCTAATATACAGGTTACAGGCTAGCTGTGGAGATAAGGCTAATGCCCATCTGCCAAGTAAAAAACAAAGTGAGATGTAAGTAAGGGAAGTATACATCCCCAGGCATCACAGCACCATCGCCACATGATCAGTTGGGAAAGGAATAGAGGAGTAGGGACCTTTCTATTAGTTGGGGTTCATAAACTCTGAAAGATAGGAATAAAATTCAAAATAATGCTGTGAAGTCTCAGAGGTTATGTGTTTCAGGCAGAGGGTTTTGATGACACTGCTGCCTCTGGAGACCAGGTCGGGAACGTGAGTAAGACAAGCAGACAGGGAGTGGCAGGCAAAGCACGCTCATCTGCGGGCTGGACTTGACCTTGGATATACAATACGAGCTAACTCATGCAGTGCTTGCCTTGTCCTGGGCACTGTTCTAAACCATGGGTGTGCGTCTCAGACAAGCATGAACACATAGAAAATATATTACCTATTATCGGTTACCATATACAACTACAACCCCACAACAGCCCGATAAGGTCAACACTCTCATGATCACTATCTGACAGATGAGGAAACTGAGGCACAGTGAAGTCCCGTAGGTTGGGAGAGGAGAAGGACTACCGGCTTTGCTGACTAGGATGTCATTAGCAAAAGAGAACTTGGAGGAACGGCCAGTGTGTCATACACTGAAAGGTAAAGGGACAGTGAGGGAGAGAATCATCCATCATCCCTCTTGAGAGAGAGAACACTTCAGTGTTGAATGTGAGACGTGGGGTAAGGCGTCTGGAGACTGAGGCCCCTGGGGACAGAGCAATCAGCCTGCAGAAGGCTGCCACCCTGAGCTCTCAGGACAGTGGGCTTGTTGCGTCCAGAGCTGCAGAACTGGACAGGCCATAGTGCCCAACTGGAATATACCAATAAGACGGCCACTTCCTCCCTTTGCTGGCAAGGGCAGGGAGGGGCTTCCCCCAGCCACACGGCCAACAGGACCTGGACTACAGCCGACCCTCCTTCACGAGGCACCTCGCCCTGCCTCTCTTGAACTTGGCCCAGCCCAATCGCCCAGCAGGGCGCATGTACTCCAAAACCAGTGATGGAACCTTGCCCTTTAAACGCATCAGAGGGAGCTGCAAACAGTTAAGTAAATCCTTTAAAATGCATCAACAGCATATGATTGTTAAATCAAACAGTGTTTTACTCTTTTTGAAAAGAGAGGTAACCTTTCAACCACATAGGCTTTCTGAACTGATAGATGACATGTTATTCTTCTTTTGTCATGTAAATAAACACTTTGGACAGCCGGAAGCAACACTGTAAAGAGAAGCCTCACGGCACCACGTGTGAGCCATTGTTGGGAAGGTCACCGACTCCTGGGGAGGAGTCATAGACACTGTGAGCGGAGGAGTCTTGAGATGGAGAAGGGCTGGGGCCAGCAAAGCTGACATGGATCTGCCACTGTCGTGTAGAAAAAGGAAAAGCTCAGAGACGTAGAAGCTTTATCAAAACTTTGGGTACTTTGGCAAACTCGAGATGTCAGAAAATCAAAGAGAATGACAAGGTGACTCTAATAGTTTGGAAACACCCCCAAAGGCTTGTTTCTGGGCACGAGTAACAAGAAGTGTGCTGGGGGCTCCTGATGAGGGCAGAAGTAGAAGAGGGCACAAGGTATTAAGTAAACCCCCTGAGGAACATGTTAATGACATTGCCTGAGACAACCCTCCGCCAGCCCAGCGGCGAGATGAGCAGGCGGACTGGCCAGGCAGAGGCTGTGGGGTGCGCAACAGGAAATTGACCAGGATGTGTCGGTTTCTCAGCGGGCATTGATGGTCCTGGCGACCAGTACTCTTCTGGCCTCCTAGCCCGTGAGGTCTCACAGGACAGATACAAAGCTAAACCCAAATCCTCCTTGAGGCCCCCCACCCCAACAGCCCGACTCCTCCCACGTTACAGAAAGGCACTAGCTGGCCAGCGGCATCTCCCTCAATTCTAGTGCTTGTGGGTTCGCTCGGTAAAATGTAGTCTGTAATTCCATTCCATAACACGTTCTGGTTAAATAAATACAACAAGTAAGTAGAATCCAAGGGTGCCGGGTTTTAGTCTCTGCTTTTCACTCCACACATCATGTAACTAACTGGAAGAAAGTGACAAAGACATTCAGAACCCGTTTGAGGGCAGGACGCTGATTCCGGGGAGTGTCTGGCAGTGTAAAATCTATAATCCATGAAGGGACACCAGTGTTAAAGTTTAATCACTGGAAACTTTAGATGGAAGGATTCTAGTTAATACAGTTGTACAGTTTACCTAGAATATGGTTGGTAGCCATTGTTGTCAGAATAGTTCGAAAGTACACCAATTCATATTGCCTCAGTGGCAAGTCACAGTTTCCAGTGATGGCTGTAACAACAACCTCTCTTCCGGCCAGTTCTTTCCACAATGCGACCATGCCATCCCTCCATCCAAACAGGGGTGACTGGCTACCCTCTCCTTGAACCAACGGTGGGGGTGAGGCTGTGTGAGCTCAAAGGACAGGTCGTAAAAGGCCACACAGCTTCCGCCTGATTCCTGAGGCTCTCTCACTCCTAGGACGCTCCAGCTGCCAAGGTACAAGAAGCCTGAACCCTGGGAAGGGCCAGGCATAGGCGCCCCAGTTGACAGTCCAAGATAAGCCCCGCCTTTGAGTCATCAGCGCAGCTGCCAGTCACGTTAGGGAAGAAGGCTCCTGGTGATTCCAGCCCCTAGCATCTGAGTCACCCCCAGCTAGGGGAGCCTTCCTAGCCAAGGTGCAAACATCCAGCTGTGGAAACACACCATTGCCCCCGTGCCCCGTCTGAATTTCTGGCCTACAGAATCATGAGCATGATACAATGATGGCTGTCTTATTACACTACATTTAGGTTGGCTTGGTAAATTGCAGCAGTAACTGGAACAGCACTCAGCGAAGGCCAGCTGTCTTTTTTTCTCAAGCCAGGACCCAGAGCTGCGATCCAGCTTGGCTTGCTGGCAGTCTAGCCACTATTGATGTTACTGGTGTTTCACCTCCTCTTCTTCTGTGTTATAGTTTGGCTGTTTGTCCCTCCAGATCCGCTCTGCCCCTGCTCTGAGCCCTGGGACGCTGATCCCAGGATCGCTGTGGCTTCTAGCTGGGCTTGGGAAATGAAGACTCTGTCTCTTTGGAGAAACGCTCCTTTCCCTGACATCTTCAGGGAAGAAGGGAAATTTCCCCATTTCCAAGGGATGGGAGCCTCATTCCATCCACCCTCGACTGCTAATGGGCAGGTAATGACCTACCTTTCTCTGTTTCCCTAAACACCACCCATACCTTTGAAAGTGGCCAAGGTATTCAGTTTGGGTGTGCCATATTTTTCCTGCAGGGAACTTGGACTGATAATGCCTCCTTTGTGGTAAAAAATCACAAACATTAATCTTGAGTGCCACACTCGTTAATTTACTCTGTAAACCAGTTTCTAGAATAACAGAATGTTCTCTTGACACGGGACATTATAACACTGCCCGGGAAGGGGTTAGAATCTAGTTATCTTTTTAAGAGTAGCAATCATGATGTAACATTGCAAATGCAGGAAGCGCAAAAGATTGGGTTGAATTGATATGACCTTGACTTCTTCCTGGAAATTAAAGAAAGAAAAATGATATTGGCTTTTAATTTGGTTTGCCTTTTATCGCTTTTTCTTACACACTGAACACAGCCAAAAAAGAAAGTTTGGTTAATTAAGGATGCCAGCCAATCAATATGTTGTCTCAGCACTAAGTTAGCTGCCTATCGGGAAGTATTCCCTTGAAATTAGTATTAAGTATAACTCAATCACATTCCAAAATATATGGGAAGCAAATTCAAAATGTGATTCTCATAGGATTCTGAGCTTCTCCATGTAGCAATAAGAATATCACCATGTAGCTACAAATTCTTGGAAAATTTTCTTGGATACTAGAAGCAAAAGATCAATTAAGAATTTTTACTTTTAAGAACTACCTTCCCATACCCCTAAGCCTGGTGGTGTTGAGTGGAAATTCTGCCTCGATATAAGAAAAAGTTCCTTATATCCAAGGAAAAAATGCAGTGGCATAGCTCTTCATATTCCTAACTGAACATTAGGACTTTAAAATAGAGGTAGCCTATTATATAATTCATGTATTTCATATAGGAATTTCCTTATCCAAAAACGGTTTAGGAAGGGTATGGAAAAAACAATTGAAGACTTAGCTTACTATAATGACATATGGCAAAAATTGCAATATTTCCTATTATATACAAAGATCAAAGATACTCAAAGCACTGAATATTTAATCATATCATGTGAAAGAGATTCTAAGTACTGCAAACTCAGTCTTTCAAATACTGACAAAGAACGTGATATCCTTCTTTATAACCCCTTGAGTATGAATAAAGCAGTACAAGTTAAATTTTACATGAGCAAATAAATTATAATGTTGAGAATTTATGATATCTAAAAATATACCCTAAAACTAGGTGTCACATTGATTTTAATACTGTGAGATGATAACAATTCTGTGAATCAGTAGAGGGCACTGTCACTACAATCATCCTAATGATACAGAAGTGACATTCACTGTAGAGGAAGAAGGGATGAGTACCGACCATCTTCTTGGCAAATCCACCCTGACTCTACCAACTTGCAAGGTCAGTTCTTAATTCTGGCTCCTTGACCCCTTCCCTTCATCTCTGATTTTCTTGATCAGTGAGTTTTCAGATCTAACCTTCATACGGCTCAGTGAAGGAAAACTTGAGTCTCATCACTACAAGAGCTCAAACACATTGGTGTGTGTGTGTGTGTGTGTGTGTGTGTGTGTGAGATCAAGAATAACCACAACATCAATATCAACACCATCGCCATCAAAATCAGCAATGGATGAGAGTCTTGCTGAGGGATATCAGGCCTCTCGCTAGCCTTCTCCAGCCTCAGTTCCATGAGGCTGCAGTACTCACAGGCTGCTGTAAGAATGAAAGGATGCATATTCCCTCACAGGTACATGACGCACCCTGAGTTCCAGCACAGTGCTTAATGCCTGTTAGGTCCTTGAGAAAAGTTTTTGAACCTGAGTCTGAAGTCTCTTTGTAATCCACTCTCCCCATCACCGGCATTAACTCCCCCACAGGTCTGTTTCCTACAGATTGTGAGATCGGGGTTGGCTCCACACTCTGATACCAGGGACCAGAGCAACCCACCTCCTCAGCCCTCACACTCCCATGATGCCACCTCCTCACTGCAACTGACTGAGCTCTTAGTCACACATTTCATGGTTTTTCCTAGTTTAAAAGGACACCACCACTGATTTCAATAAACACAAATACTACTGGAATATCAATTGAGGTTTCATTTTCTTATTTTCCATTGCTGAAAGCCACATATCTCAAAACAGCAGGAAGACTTCATACAGATAGTTTTTATCCTCCTGAAATCCAAATGAACTGATTACATAAATTGGCTGTCATGGTCAAGGATAACTCATAAAAAAAGTATAAGAAATGCTCAAACCAGAGCATTGCTGGTGCTTGAAGGAGGCCTACTGAAATTGGGCAGGGCATGGTTCTGTTCTATGAAAGATCCGTTTTCAAAATTTACCACAGTCAAGAAGTGCTTTTCCGGCTCATACGTCCCTCCTGCAGCCACTGTGTACAGATCAGAGAACACACACAGCGAAGATCAGAGGCCTGAGAATCTCACAGCATTCACGGGTTCAGGGGAATGCAGGCAGCCAGCATTTTGCAGGGACACTGAGCAGCACCAGCCTCCATAGAAACGAATTGAGAAATCCTGATTGAGAAGTAAGTGCATTTGTTAGGGAGCAAAACTAAGGGCCTGCACATAGGGGAGGGACTCATCTCTGCTGGCTGTGTGGGGTGAAGCAGGATGGGGCTGAGGAGACCAGCAGAACAACAGACCATGAGATTAGCCACCTGGGAACGGTTTGCAATTCATGGTTCCCCATGCATGGAAGTTGGAAGTTGCCACTCCGTCCTAACAAGTAAAACGCCAAATAGACTGAAAAATCAACAAGTCTTCGTGAACAGAAGAGAAGAGAGGGCCAGGGGGCCAGCCGCTGTGGCCAAAGAGAGGGACCGTTGAGTAGGAGTCACAGCTCCAGGGAGCAGAAACCACCGCAGGAACCAGAACTGCACCAAACTGTCCATGCCAGATACCGAACTGCTGATCCAGAGAACACCAAGCGGGATAAATCTTTTAACAATTCCGCACACCTAGGCATATCATTTTCAAATCACAGAAAATCAAAGCTAAAGAAAAAGTCCTGAAAGAAGCCAGAGGGGAAAAGCGTTTTTCGGATAAAAGGACAAAGTCACATCTGACCTCGCAGAAATCACTCAGGGAGAAGAGAACGGCGTCACACATTGAAAGTGTAGAGAGAAAAAAACCCACCAGTCTAGAATCCTGAACCCTGTGGGATTATCATTCAAAAGTGAAAGAGAAATACTTTCTTAGACAAACAAGAAATGGACAAAACTCACTGCAAGTGGACCTGCCACGCAAGAAACGTTAAGAGATTGATTTGAGGAGAAAGAAAGTAATATTGATCAGAAACCTGGACCTACATAAAGAAAGGAAAAGCATCAAAGAGGCAATAATAAAAAATTTAACTTTCTTTACTCTGAATTGATCTGTTTGTTAAATATAATAATGCCAATGATGTATTTGATTATGTATGCTTATGTGTGTATCTTATATATATACATGCTTATATATTCTTATATATAAGTGACATGAATGACAGAAGGACACAAGGGATGGGAGGTAGGTTATTGTAAGGCACTCACACTGCCCACAAAGTGGTGCAGTGCTCTTTGAAAGTGGATTTGGATTGGCTGTGAATGTATATTGCAGACTCACAGGGCCAGCCAACCCTTTGGCATCTCTGGGCCACACTGGAAGAAGACGAATCGCCTTGGGCCACACATTAAATACACAAACACTAACAAAAGTGGATGAGCAAAAATAAGGTTTTAAGTAAATTTATGATTACGTGTTGGGCTGCATTCATAGCCATTCTGGGATGCAGGAGGCCCACGGGCCATGGGTTGGATACCCTTGATAGGACAAACACTAAAAAAAGGTTCAGCCACTCTGGCTATGGATTCTCATTCGTTCATTCATTCACGGAGTACAACAGAAAGGTTATCAGATCTCCACTGTATATCACTTTGAAGTTTATTTTATATATTTATGCAGATGTTAAACTCCTCATTCCATAGCATGTGCTTAAACCCATCTCAGTAAGTCCTCCTATTAGCTTCATGGAGTCCTACATTTAAAACAGCGCCCTCTAGCGATTGTCCGGACTTGGTCGGTCCCCCCTGACAAGTACAGCAGATGAAGTCAGATGGACCAGCGCCAGGGCGAGTGAGCACGCTTTCAGAAAGTCAAAGACAGAACTGACTCTGGTTTCCTGACGAGGTGAGTTCTGTCTCCCAAATATCAGTAGGTGGTCACACATCAGGGTTACAGTGGGACATGTGTCCTAGTTAAGATTCTCCAGCTTTATCGGTGGTGTGTGGACAAACCTCAAACTACACGGTTACTTTGAGCCTCAACAGGGGCACCGTCAGATCAGCCCAGCAAGGACTAGTTTCAGTAAACCTGAGTATCTGTTTTACACGCATTTGTTTCCAACACACACGATCTAGCGTCCCAGGCAGCTGAGAAGAGTCTGACGATTTTTAGGAGTTTTGCAGGGAGTTTTTACATTCCTCTTTTGCTGGGACCTTGGAAACGTTTTCCAGTGAAAGAGTATAAAACTAAAATAATACCATACTAAAAATAAAATATTTGCCTTTTTCTACCAGAACACAACGTTCCTCACACAAAGGGACGATGGTAAACCCGGCAGGGAACTCGGCCAAGTGGGGCGAAGGGGACTCAAAGCTCAGGGCGGCGCGGGGAAGCGTGCTCTCCCCTCTGTGCAGCCACAGAGGTTGTCCTCACAGACTCAAAAATGTGGGACGGAGGCGACCACAGAGCACAGAGTTGGAAAAGGTCACGTCCAGAAGCAATGACCCATTTTCTAACAACAGTGGCATCACTATGAATTTTATAAAAAACAGGACATTCTGTATATCATATATCACAACTGGTAGAGTTTTGTAGTACTAGAGATGCAACAGGGCAAAAATGTGGCTTCTACACTTTTTATGAATGCGCTCTTGAGTTTTTGCCAAAATGCTTTCTCCTTGAACAAAGAGTCCCGAAGTGTCCCAGAGAGGCCGCCTCTGGGTCCAGCCTTTTCCGCAGCTATCCCTTCACAGACAATCCACTGGCTGGACTTCCTTGGGCCACCTTTCAACGGGCAACTCAGGTGAAGTTGTTCAACGAGCCTTTTGTCCCCGATGGTAGCACGTGTTATTCCCTTCCCTTCCAACTCTTCCCAAAGAACAGCCGCTCCTAAGTCCCCCCAGCACCCCTCCGAAGCCACACCCCAGGGATCGGGCGGGAAGGCAGGCAGACGGGGCTGAGAGGCCCGAGAACGGAGACCAGCGTGGAGCAAAGACCGAGGCTGGTCTACTCCGAGGGTCCTCTTGGCCTTTGAGAAGTGGGCTATGGAAAAGAAGTTGGCTTTATGACATTATGTAGCTAAATGTACAACATTGTGTTGCCACCTACCTTGTAACATGGATTTATAGTCTAGAACAAAGGTAATACAAATGTTTAAATAGTCAAACTAAGGAAATAGCATCTTAGTGAATTTATGCCTACATAGCCTTTTGCTTCAAAGGCACAATAGTAATACATAAAATATAAACTATAAGAAGTATTAAATAATAAAATATAAAGATATAAAAAGAGAAAACCAAGAAGAAGCAACTCTCGAATGTAGGTAACTATGCCCACAGAGGGGCGGGCAGGACGGACTCGAAGGGGCCGCCGGGCTCTGGGTCAGAAGCAGTCAGCGGCGGCCCTGTGCTGAGCTCCAGGGAAGTTCGAGGACTCCCAGTGCCCACGTGAGGAGGGAGCAAGACTGTCCTTGTCGTCACTGAGTTTTAGAGCCTTCACTGTTGGTGAGTCTCAGGCCCAGGAAGGCGGCAAAACAAGGACACGGCTTTTCACCCCGCTGCTCGGCCGTGTTGCCTGCCGGCTCCAGGACGATTGTAACATATCTCCAACATCCCTAAGAGCTAGCAACGCTGCACGACCCTGACTAGTCCTGCCCTGAAATGAGGTCTCGGTGTGGTCAGGGAAAAAACCTGCAAAAACACTAGAAAAAGTGGGTGCACATGGAAAGAAGGGGGGAAAGGGGCAGGAAAGAGAAAAAAAGACAAAGAAACTGAAAGGACATCACACTCCAATCAAGCCTGTGAATTCTAATTCCAAAATATGCAACCAATCTAATGCTAAGCAAAGCAACAGAATAATCACAAGAGGAACTCATTCTGGATAAAACAGACTTGACAGGGCAGCGCTATGAACTGAGGGTTGGTGTCCCCTCCAAACGCATCCACTGAAGCCCTGACCCCAATGCGAGGGTGTCTGGAGGTGGGACCTTGGGGAAGTGACGAGAGTTGGTTTAGGTCACGAGGGTAGGGCCTCACGACAGAATGAATGCCCTCATAAAAAGAGAAAGGGACACAAGAGGTCCCCTGTGCTAGCTGCCATGGGAGCCTATAGCAAGAAGGTAGCCAGTCATCTACAAGCCCGGAAAAGGATTCTCACTAGGCAGTGAATCTGCCAGCACCTTGACCTTGGACCTCCCAGCCTCCGGAACTGAACGGGAAATAGATGTGTGTTGTCTTGGCCCCTCGGTCTACGATAATCTGGTAGAGCAGCCCTCGGGGGGCCAACACAGGCAGTCTGACAAACACTTGTCAAATAAACGTCTGACTGCCTGAGGGCATTTCCACCTAGGACTCTCACAGGCACTTTCACTGGACGTGTGTAATCACAGATCCCGCTTCAGGCCTGTGTCTTGTCCCGTGGTCCACGTCTCAGTGGTGAAGGACAACGCCATGTAGCCAGTGACCCGAGGGGACACAGCGGTGTTACCCTTCAGCCTTCCCCTGCGCTCAAATGCCGGCAGGTAAACCGGACAAGCAGGGAGTCCGGTCCGGTCTATGTCCTAAGTATCTCCACATCGGTACGCTTTGGCCACCTGGGCCACCTGAGCTCTCGTCCAAGCCTCTGTCAGAACTTTCCGAGACCACAGCAGAGGCCTTCTCTCTCTGTCCCTCGCCTCTGCTAGCCACCTCTGGGGGAGAGGGAAGGGGTGAAACCCAGGGGTGCTCTCCCAGTGCTCTGTGCGTTTCCCTTGGGAATGAACACGGAAACAAACACGGTGAGACCCGACAAAGCTGAGCAGTCCATACACGGGAGTTCGCCGTCATATTCTCCCCTTTGCTGGGGCATCGGAAATGTTTTCCAGTGAAAAAACATAAAACTAAAGTAATACAGTACTGAAAGTAAAATAAAATGATCACCGTTACCTGCTTGTCATCCTTTTACTAGAAAATCAATCTGGTGTAAGTTTCTTAACATTATCATAATTTGTCTCCTTTTTGAAACTAGAAGTGCCATCTGCAAATTAACACGAACAAGATCATATTTTTACATGGACGGCCAAAGATGCTCAGCAGGAGGAGCTGAGGGGAAAGGAACTGGTTAAGGAGCTGGAATCTTGCTTTGTCTTGCCAGTGAAATATAATGCATCCATAAAAACAAGAGCTATGAAGATTAAATCACACATGCAAAGGCACCCACATTGTGGTGTTAAGTGAAAACACGTGTGTGCAGGTACATAAATACTTCCACGTGCACACCCCATATACGTACCCATGATTAGAAAAGAGAATACCGAAAGGCAATAAACCAAAGTCCCAAAGTGCATGTGTAAGGAGGGTGGCTTTAGTTTTCATTTTTCAGGAATGCATTTAACTTTCGTAATATAGAAAGTTTTCTCCAAGTGCAGCATTTTAGGCAGTCTCCCATTTTTATATGGAGCGGTGTGCGCCCCGCGTGAAGATTAGCGTTTCCCTCCCTGAGTTCGAGAGCTGCGACAGGAGACAGGCCGCCTGTCTTCTCCACCAGACCCCGGGGCTCACTGTCACTGGGAGGCGGGGTGGGTGGACAGGTCCTGCTGAGGTCTAGTAACCAGAATGATCGTGGCCCGAGTAGGCGGAGGTCATGCTGAAGGGCTGAACTGGCTGGAGTCAAACACAATGCTTGACGCACATTTTGTAAGGATGTCTCTTGTCCTGACTAGCTGGGGATGCGTCTCTGTGGTCACGTACACATCGGCCATTTACCCTGCATTTCCCGTGCTCTGACATACGCATGTGTAATGCAAGGGTTCATTCCGTGTTGAAGTAGAAGCGGGTGGGGGTGGGGTGGGTGTTCCCCTGTTTTACTGCGGGGTCCCTGCCCAGTCAGGACTGTCTGATGTCATTCGTTGGTGTCCCTGGACAATGATTTCAGCCTAAAGCTTAATCCTGGGCTTCACCAAAGAGCAGAAACAAGGCCATGAGAAATCGCAGAAGTATTTCTAACAATAGTCCCGGTGACTTCATTCTGCCCATAACGTTGCTCCTCAGGGAAATACTTTTCATCAACTTCTTTTATGCTTAAATTGCTTTGCATCTGCGTGGAGCCTGGTCCTCCCGGGCAGTGGGGGCGCGCAGGGGGGAGGGGATGCAGGTGGGGGCGACCTGTGGAAACACTAGAGGCAGCGGTGGGAGCAGCAGGACTAACTCTGGATCACTCTGACTAACACCTCTCGTGGCTGCTGCCTCAGACAGTACCTTTGACCCAGAGTTTTAGGACTTTCAAAACGTCACATATTTTGAAATGAACATATGGTATGATGCCTGCAATTTCTGAAACTTAATCCTTGGTTTTCTGTATGGCAGGAAGGAAAGGAAGACGTTGGTAATACAAAAAATTGTTTATAAGGTTGATGGTGCATGACTCATTGTCTGTCTCTAAACCTCTTTCCACAACTACCTCCTGGGGTGGGGAGTGGGAGGGGGTATGGGGGGGCAAGTCAGCCCGTGGTGAGACAGAGAATGTGAGACGGAGCGTGTGGAGGAGCGGACTGGCTTCTGCCGGCCCACTGGCTCCTTCACTTCTACTCCCTTTGCTACCCCGCAGACTCGGGCACTGCACGCTGCAGCTGCTCTGGTTTCACAGGCAGTAGTTACAGGCCAGAGGCAGAAAGTTCCAGGGCAGACTGAGACAAGATCCAAAAGGAGAAAGAGAGGCCGAGGCGTTCTCATGCGGCACTGACTACTGTGGAAGTCCTCCGAGTGAGTGACGGGCCCTGAGCCCTGCCCGCGTGAGCCTTGGAAAAGAGCACGTGGCCCCACGGCTGACCGCCTGTGCTCTGCCGACGTCCCCATGCCTCTCCCAGTCCATTCCCCGCCTCTCTCTGCAGTTAGATCCTGTCCGTAGGACTAAGGCCCAGCAGTGAAAGGCAAGCAGAAGTGACTGGCTCCCCTGTGAGGCCGAGGCCATCATCAATCAGAGGCAGTCTCTGCCTCCTCCATCTCTCCCTCCCCCAGTGGGGCGAGCTGGGAACCACACACTTCGGATAGTGAGCTCTGAGATTAAGTAGGGCCACCCAGCCTGCGTCACACTTGGAATGGGTTAGAAATAAATCTTCACTGTGTTGAATTCCTGAGATTTCAATTTCCTTTGTTCCTGTACCAAAACCTATCCCATCCTAATACTCGCCAGCAAGGAATCTCCCCTGACACTTGACTTTGTGAGAGAAACTACTCTCCTAGTGAGTCTGGCAGAAAAAAAAAGAACGCTGGGCTAGAATTTAGGTGGGTTTTTTTTTTTTTGTATTTGGCCATCATTTATACTGTATCTTCGGGCGGGCTGCTTGCCTTTTGTAGTCCTCAGGCCCTCAGCCAGAGCAGTGCTTGTGTTTAAAAGTCTTTCTGTTTGGCTTTTTAAAAAGACGCATAACCCTTTCGTTAAACAAAACCTTTCACGAAGGCCAGGCTATAAAGCTGGTGAGAGAAGAACTGCCCCTCCATTTAGTCCATGAGCTGCACAGTGGCTCCCCCGGGGTCCCCGGGCCTCCCTGCGGAAGCCGCAGACTCACAGGCTCAGAGGCAAACCTCAGCCTCAGACGGCCCCACGGCCCATTCTACAGCTGACGAGGGCTCACGGTGCAGCAGCTGGTTCTCACCTGTCCCACAGGTAACACTGCACTCCGTCCAGGGGCCATACTGCCAGAAGTACATCAGCTTCTCCACGTCGTTGTCCACTCCGTCTTTCCGGATTGTGTACTCGTACTTGATGCCGGGGTTAGTCACCTGGAATAGAAGCTACAAGGCCAGAGAGGGGTCACGCCAAACTGCCATGACCTTACACGGAAGACCACAGTCGCATAGAAATACTACACCATGTGCATTGTCTTAAAGCAGTTACAGCCACATTCACTGGAACAAAGGCCAGTACGTGAATATTCCTCGACCTCTACTTCCCCCTGTACATCTACATCCACCTGTATCTGTGTTTGATCTGCTCCATTCTATTTCTTGGCTGAATTCCCACGGCATTTCAGTTCATGGGAACAGGAAGGTGTAACCACAGAGAGCTGCCTGAGGGAACAGCAAGCAGCCTCTTTTCCCGCAGTAGGCTGGTGGGTCGCCTGTGCCTGGTGCACTTACCAGCCTCATGATTGTGGGTGAGCTACTTCATCTCTTTGTGCCTCAGCTTCCCCATTTGCAGATGGAGGGTAACAGTAGTACTACTAAGAGGGTGCTCGTGAGGGTTAAACAAATGAACAAATGTAACGTGATTAGATAGGATCAGAACGGTAGCTGCTGTGTAGTTGGCACTCAGTAAACATTAACTGTTATTGCTGTTGTTGCCTACGATGCCTTTCTCTAGCCCTCAGACTGCTTAGCTACTTTAAAGTATACAGTTCTGGGATAACAATAATCAGGGGTTTAGCCAAGGCATACCATGCCTTCCCCTCACTTCCCTCTCCTGCAGGTAATCTACGTACAGCACATGTGAAATGAATTCATCTTAAACTTGGAGGTGGTGCCTTGGGTGCCCCACGGGATGGGGGGTCCCTCTATGTAAATATTTTCCCGTGTGGACAGATAAGAGATCGGGTTTCCTGACATTTATGAAACACAGATGTGAAGCCTTGCCCTCTAGCTTCCGTGAGTGCTCCGACCCCCGGCTCGGAAAGGACTTCCCTCTAATTCCTAACACTGTTAGAGCTGACTCTCTCTCGGGCCATCTGTCATCCCACCTCGTCTCCACTGGTTGTAAGTACTGTAGCCTACAAATCACTCATGACTTTGAAGAACAACACATCCTACATCCTGACCCCTCCCTCCCCCAAGAGTTTCGCAAAGTGAAACCTTTCGCCTGCGGACAAGCATGTGGGACCACGTGAAACAAGCGCGTCAGCTCGTCGCCACTGCTGGGAAGCTGCTTGCAAACCCGTGCCAGGCTGACACGGACTGATGGCATTTCTCCTGTACCCAATGAACAGTCACCCTGAGAAAAACAGCCTGTGTCAACCACACTGAACACTGAACTTGAACTTCCCAGTTCAAGGATAGTTTTAGGGCCCCTGACATTTCATTACGGGGGTCTGGACAATTTCTAGGCAATGAAGGACTAACAGCACAAAATTAATACGTTGCTTCCTCCCTTGTTCCTTGCTAGAAGAAGTTTTAAGGGTTCTTCATTCATGTCTCCTAGCAAATACCTTGGAAAGGAATATTAGAAACTTCCTCACTGACGTGCATGTCAGCATTTCTTTTCTTCATTACCTGGATCCACACAGACTCGTTGGTGGGACCTGTGGCCATCAGCTTCTCCAGGTCCCCCTTCCGGTCATACTGGAAGACGGTCCCCGCCAGCTTGTAATTCCCATTCCACTGGATAATGAAGCCTCCGTTGAGGTAATATTTCTCAGGGTCCTCACTCCTGATGGCCAGGAAGTTTCCAGCTCCCTTCACCTCCATCACCCGTATGTCCCGTGCTCCTTTTGGAATCAGTCCGATGTCAACATAACCTACGGAGAGAAGAGGCAATGAATGAAAGGGGCACGCTAGCTTAACTGAACGCATCTGCTTGATCGTCACCATTCAGCACCCTTGCCCTGCTCCTGGGTGGCCACTGGGGTTGGTAGATGTGCTAACTACGGGGTTGGTACTGGGGTTGGTAGATGTACTAACTATGGGGTTGGTACTGGGGTTGGTAGATGTACTAACTATGAAGAAATTTAAAGACTTTGGCCACGATCAGAATTCTCAGGAGCTCTGTGACTCGGAATGTAAACGGTTTTGTGAGGAGGGGTAAAATAAGTACAGACTGCTCTCTTTTGCGGTTGGTCCAGGATTTATTTTTCTGTGATTTTATGTTGATCGTTCAGAATTTTATACCCCCTAGCTAGCTTCCCAATAGCATCTCTGCTCCCTCATTTGTTGCTGCTACATCCTATTGCTCATCCTCATTGCTTGCACATTAAAGATGGATTCTTTGGGGTAATTTAATCATAACTGAAATTCATGACGAGAATCCTGGAGGGAGTCTTGGGGTGACTGCCACGCTGGTGCTCATGAATACAGCTTGTGGTGAGAAACTTGTCTCTGAGCACAGCTTTTTAGAGTGCTGGACAATTCTATTCATTAGAAACAGTTTTTTCTATTTTTTCTTAGGTTTTGCTGAAATAGGAACTTACATTTCACTCTCATGTGTTCTAATCCAGCCTTCTAAAAAAGCAGAGGGAGCGGGCGAAGGTGATAGAAGGAGACCTGACTTGGGGTAGTAAACACGAAATACAACACTCAGAGGATGTGTTTAGAACTGTGTACCCGAAACCTATATAATTAACTAGTGTCATCCCAATCAATTCAATTTTGAAAAAAGCACAGAGGACATCCATATAAAGATGATGGTCCACTCTACCCAATCTTCTTGCTTGCTGGTTATCACGGCAGGAAAACCAGCGGGGAGGAAAGGAACTAATGCGTAAATGTTCCCTCTCTTTGCCAGGCTCCACACACTACACTTCACACACTCGTCCTGTTCGCGCTTCCTGAGAAGCACCAGTTCATTAACACGACAAAATGGAAGGAGCGTGGACTTCGGGGACGGCGCTGGGAGAGGAGGCCTGGGTCATGGGGTCAGACCGGTCGAGCTCTAGTTTCCGTGCTGCCACAAACGAGCTCTATGACATTCGTCGACTTATTTAACATCTCTGAATGTCGTCTGCACAATGAAGGGGCCTGAATGAGATGCTGTCCGGTGTCCCTCCCAGCTCTGCTATTTGGTTGTTTTGCCCTTGTCTAAGCTAAACGTTCTTCAGTCCTTCAACCTTTCCATGAAAGACATGGTTGTACGACCCTGGTCATCCTGGGTCTTCCTTCTCCACGGAGTATATACCAGGTTCTTCAGCCTAACAAGCCAACACTCATCTCTGTCACCTGAAAGTACCCTGACTGCTCCCTCTCTCTCAGACACAGAGTAGCATAGGGTCCTGGCAGCTCCACCAAGGGCTGGCCAGCCGGAGTGCCTTGCTCAGAAGCTGGGTGCAGGCCACAACCTCAGTCCCAGTTTTCAAACCGGCAGCTGTGACCTGGAGGAACCAAATTGTGAGTCTTGTATTAATTCCATGTGGCCCTCATACTCTTACCTGAGATGGGAGGTTCACGCTACTAACTTATAATGGGCCCAGTGACAATATTTATCACATGCAATTGAGGTTCATATAATTTTTTAAATGCCTGTGAAGCGATGCTATCTGCAGCTATTTTCTGACTTAGGAGGTTGCATGGCTTCTCATGCAGAAAACCAACTGGCTACCACCTCATCCCTTGTTTAAAAACAAAAGAAAATTTTTAAAACAGAGAGAGAAAATAATTGGATAGAAAAAAACAACAAAGAGTTTGCTTTTTATTTTCCACTTAAGAGAAAAAACCCAAAGTTATAACTGTTTCTCATGGATAGATTCTGCCAAATCAATAGGGAGGTATTTCAAAATTTAAAATGAAAGCTTTAAAAATAAAATGAAAGCTTTCAGTGATGTAAGTGCTGTTTCTGGATAGCTTGCAGACAGATGATGTCAGCTGAAGCAGATTTAGCCACGAGCAAAGGTAACACATATTTGCACAAGAATACCCAGGAGGAAGCCAAAGGAGGAAAGTAAAGGGATGTGGAGTTTAAGAAGAACCATGAGAAAATGCCCCCCAGACTCCCTTGCGTGTGACAGAAAAGCCCACCGTAGAGAGAGGGGGGAAAGGAAATACATGTGGGTTTCCCTTTCCCTGCACCCCCAGTCTTCCGTGTCAAAGATGATTACAGTTCATGGTTTATTAGGTTCTCGTACAAAATTTCTAATGCATACACAAGTTTTTAAATGAGTGGGATTGTAATGTGTGAACTACTATTGCCTTTTCAATTTAAAATCTTTCCATATTCTTTGAGCGTTTCAACAACTGCAAGAACGACACAATCCTATTTACTGAACCAATGTCCTATTAATGGATATTTGGGTGGAAAGGAATGGCTACCGATCCCCTTACCTAAAAAATGAGGAAACTGAGTTCCCAATAGAAAAAGTCTACAGGTTAGGCTGAGAGTATCTATACCTATGACCAGAGTTTACTAACCCTAACCTAGTGTTTTAATGGGAGAATGTGATTGGTAGAACAGAGATGAAAACAAACCCTCTTGTAGGTCTCACCCTCGTGGGCCTTCTTTACAGAAATGAGAAGCATATTAAAAAGCTGCAAAAGTGAAGGGTTATCAAGGCATTTACTCTGCTTCGAGGGAAGGTGTTCAGGGTTAGTGAGACTATTTAAGAGTGATGAACACATTCCTTCAGCAAAATCACTTTTCTCCCATCTTTCCCATTTTGAATTCTTTGAAGGTCACAACCCATCTATGGCCAGACCACCCTGAACGCGCCCGATCTCATCTGAAAGTCACAATCTGCTAAACAAAACAAAACAAAATAAAACAAACAAACAAACAAGAGCAGCCATCGCTCTCGCCCTCCAGTCTCAGGCCCCTGCCACTTCAATGACACGTTCGTGTGTTACCGGATCCTTCTTTCTGCTTAAACATCTTCCTCACGGTGTGGCAGGCAGAGCCGTCCCCGAGGCACACGCCACAGCGGTCCTCCGTGGCGTTGGAGTCGATCTCGTAGTCACAGCCCACCCTCTGCGGGAAGAGAGGCTGAGGGTGAGTGACACAGGCAGGAGACGTCACACCTGCCTCGGGCCTTTGATTGGCCCTCCCCTTCACTCGTGGTGAGATCGGGTTGGGGGCAGATACGAGCGTAAATGCTTCCCTTTCCTGGTGCAGCGGAGAAACAGCCAAAGCGGCCACTGAAGGTAAAGGCAATACCTGCCTAGAGCAGCTACAGGTGCGCACTGGGTGGCTCTCCCCTGAGTCAGGGGCAGAACCGAACACAGTTCCAAATGTCTAGCTATGACAATGTCTTGGAATCGAAATGGTGGAATGGCAGGTCCCTTTGAGATGGGCAAACCTCATGCCCCTCCTCTCTGTGGGGTCTTCCCAAGGGGTGGCGCCGTTACTCCACCCGTAACTGGGTTGCTCAGTCCCTTTCCCTTCCTGGCCGGGTTACTCTGCCTGGCTCCTGCCCGAGGACAGCAGGTGAACCAGCAGCCGTCAGGGCAAGGCTAGCTTCACGCTGTGACCACTCCAGCTCGAGAGGGGTGAAATCTCTGACCTGCAGACCTATCATCAGACCCTGCAGAGCCTCCTATGACTGCAGCCCCCACTCCCACTCACATGGACCTGTATCCCAGCCATCCTAACCTCCAGCTACAGGAGCAATGGACGAGCTGGCCATTCCTCCCCTGAGCCAGGGATAACCTTGCCCCGTGTGCTAGACCGAGTCTGTTCTTAGTGTTCGTTCTGTCCCTGGGTCCTCCTGGATCATCACCTTTCCCTCTCCACTGATTCCCCCTCCTCGGTCCATGCACATGGTCGAGCATTCCCCACCCTAAAGTTCCCATTCTGCAAAAGGTGGCCATCAGCATTTGGTAGCATCAGATACAAAGAATCACGAACTTAGACTGAAAGTCGTGAAACACGGGGGATTCTGTGGAACCTCACTGTGGTTCGTTTTCCTCCACAGCCCCGGCTCCTAACCACACGTCAGTGGTAAAAGAAAGGGGAAAACCCATACCACATTCTGTGAGTCAGATTTTTCTTTTCTGTTTGGGAAGAATTATGTCCTATAGCTTTTTTTCTCTCTCAAAGGTAATTATTTTCCTTAGTTTAAAGCCATCTCCGATCGACTAGAAGGGAGAGCAGTCTGGGT
The DNA here is from genome assembly GCF_004126475.2 of Phyllostomus discolor. NCBI lineage: Eukaryota > Metazoa > Chordata > Mammalia > Chiroptera > Phyllostomidae > Phyllostomus > Phyllostomus discolor. Next base: position 12,627,213 of record NC_040905.2, on the reverse strand, counting down.
TGTTGAATACGCCCTCCCTCTGCCAGCTAGACAGAGGCTGGCTGCTCGCGGACAGAAATAGCTCCACGCCTCTAACGCCTTTCGGTCCACAGGCCGCGCTCCCTGAACAGGCTGAGAAACAAGTCAAGTTCTACGAGATCAAAACACTTACTCCTGCTAATCACCATGGAAAGAAGAAATTTCCTGGGTGTGAAGCCTTCAGGGGTCAGGAGTAAAATGCCAAATCTTCCCAGGGGATAGGCTTTCCTGAAGCTGGACCAGCCTCTAGGGGGTTGACCTTCACTATTCATGTTCCTGGTGACCTCCTCTCCTTCAGGGACTTGGAGTAAGCCAGGGAAGCTTAGCCTGAGACACATTAACTTGAAAGTGTCTTCTTAGAATCTTTACCAAAAGGGGATTGACTTCTAAAAATGTAAATAATAAAGGGAAGAAAGGCAGATGCACGAATGTGGTGAGCCCGCCTGTCCTCCCTAGCAATGGGGGCTGGGGCTGGGGCAGGAGACACCCCCACCCCCCCAGCGTGCCGTCCCCAGCACACGCAGTGGGTTCTCACGGAGGCTGTGCCCCATCGTCTCTCCCGTCAGCTGCGCCCCTTACAATCAGCACGGAAGCAAGTTCACAACGGAGGGCCTGTGTAGGCTCCAGCCAGCTCTCCTTGTTGCACATCAAACGTAAGGGCTCTTGGGGAAAACAAGTAGGCAGCACTCTCCTCTTCCACCCCTGTGCTCGGGCAACAGGGCCCGAGACTGCACTGCCTTTCCGTCTCCGCAGAGTCAGAGCGGCCCCTGCTGCCCCCCAGCGCGGGCAATGGCGCCAGCATGGCTCTTCTCTGAGGCCACTCGGGGGCCAGACAGCCACCCGGGTGGGCAGCATTTTGAAAAAGAAGAAAATCCCTTTAATTTCCCATCAGATCACCATTTCCTTCTTTTAAATAGCTTAACCGAGTATAGCTGATATATAACGTACTGCAGGTATATAATGTGTACAATTTGGTGAGCTCGGACTTACACAAACACCTGTGAAACCATCACCACAAGGGTCATAGACATAGCCTCCGGACACTCCCTTGTGTCCTTTGTGTGTGGGGGTTTGTGTGGTAAGAACACTTAACAGGAAGACTATCCTTTTAACAGGCTTCCACGTGCTCCATGCAGTACTGCTAACCCCTACACTACGTTGTACAGCGGGTCTCTGGGACTCACTCATCTTGCATAACTGAAACTTGGTACCCGCTGGCCAGCAGCTCTCCATGGTTCCCTCTCCTCAGCCCTGACCACCACCATCCTATTCTCTGCTTCTCTCAGCTTGGCTGTTTCACATGCAGGTGTACGTGGAATCGTGCAGCATTCGCCCTCCTGCGACCGGTGTGTTGCACTTAGTGTCGTGTCCTCAGGGCTCATGCATGTTGTCACAAATGGCAGGGTTTCCTTCTTTTCCTAAACTGAATAATATTCTGTGGTGTGTGTATACCACATCTTCTTTATCTATTCATTTGTTGATGGGCATCTGGGTTGTTCCTGTATTTTGGCTATTTTAATTAGGCTGCAATGAACACAGAAGTACAGATATCTCCTCGAGATCCTGGTTTCAATTCTTTTGAATATACACCCAGAAGTGGGTTTTCTGGGTCATATGGCAGTTCTAGTTTTAGTTTTTTGGAGGAACCTCCACGCTGTTTTCCACAGAGGCTGCCCCACTGTACCTTCCCACCAACAACGTACAAGGGCTCCAGTTTCCCCACATCCTCACCTGCACTTGCTACCTTTTGGTTTTGTTTTATTTTATTACATCCATCCGAACAGGGGTAAGGTTATATCTTATTGTGGGCTTGGTTCGTGTTTCTCTGATGTTTAATGGTGTGGAGCGCCTTTTCATAGCTTGTTGGCCATTTGTTCATCTTCTTCAGAGAAATGTCTGTTCAAGTCCTTTGCTCATTTTTTAACCTGGTTATTTGTTTTTCTGCCATGGAGTTGGAGTTTCTTACATGTTTGGATATTGACAACTTATCATATGTATATGGTTTGCAAATATTTGCTCCCATTCTATAGGCTGCACTTTTATTCTGATGACTATTTCCTTTCCTATCATCAATTCCTGATGCTTTCATTTGGACTGAAGAGTATCTTGAGTATTAGGGAAATTAGGTCCCAGTCTTTCTCCGGACCTTTACCCCAATGTGCATGAATAGTCAGTAGGTGTTCTTGCTAATCCTCATTTTGGCCTGTAACACTGTTTTACTTGTAAGTTCTTAAGTAACTAAGAACTGGCACCATGGCCTAATCCACCTGGAATGTCCTCATTTCTTCCTGCAGTCCCTTGGCAAAGGCAGAGACTGGAAGAATGTCTGGTTCTACAGTGAGTCTGATTCCCAGCCAATGAAACTTTAAGTGTCAAGATAGTTAGGAAAGATTCATGCTTAACTGAAAAGAACAAGTATATGGTTTTGCCACTTAATAAGTGAGTAAGACACTAACAATAATGCAGTTTCCTCATCATAAATTTGAGGGTTAAAAGATAGGATCCAGAATTCTGGAGCAAGACCTGGCCCACAGAAATCGATTTAGGACGTTCAGTATATCACTGAAATGGCCAAGATGGCCTCGTGAGAGGACAAAGAAGGTTCTGGACAGTTTCTGAGAGGAATGACAGGGGAGCTCACCCAGGACAGGTGGGAAGGTTGTCCTATAGGGGTGAAGACTCAGCGGGGACTGAAGATACTGACTTTGTAAGGGCACAAACACACGACATTGACTTTTTTGTTTAAAGAAATACATAGTAGTAGGCTGACAGTAAGATAAAAAAAAGGGTTGTGGTTGGGTTGAGGAGAACCAGGGGCCTGGGGTGGGAGACTGATGGGAGGCAAGAGGAGCCATCCAGCGATGGCTCGTGGGACAGGGCAGGGCTCCTGGGAAGGAAGCGAAGCCAGTGCCACGCTGACTAGGAGACGGGGGAGAGAGAAGGGACTGGAAGTCAGAGAGCCAGCTGCCCAGAGAAGGGGCAAGAGGGCTGGAAGGGCCGTGGGCTGTCTGAAGACAGTCGGTAAGGTCGCAGAGCTGGGACAGCTGTGATTAAAAATGAGCCATATCCTGAAAGTTCAAAGTTTAAATCGATATATTTGACCAACTAGCTTAGGAGTTCTGTCCTATTGGGAACCTCCCTGCTTGGTATCAGAAGCTGTAACCCCCACTAAGGCTAAGGCTGAGCGAACGCCCTTAGAACCATAAGCCAGCAAGGAGACAAGCTTATCTCCCTGACAGGAGCGCCGCTTCTGCTCCTTCATACCTCACCCTGCCTGGACCCCAATGCTTGGTCGGTTAGCCAATGACGGGTAAGGTTCCCCAAGGGGGGAACGACCTAAGACAGGCACGATCACATGGGAGGCCCCCAAAAGAAGGACCTTGGGGTCTACGGCAAAAGGGGGTGATGGACTCTCGCCCTTTGGCTTTGACAAAGCCCGAGTCCTCCTGCTCTGCAAGAAAATCTCTTAATCTCTTGGCTGCCTCACTTCCCTTGCTCCACCTAAGCCTGAAACAATGACGGGGTGGTGCCACCCTGTGCTGAAAAGGGCGGATTCCCTGGGTGATCAGGCCTAAGAAAGAACATGTAAATTACTGTGAAACCTTCTTTGTTTAGAATGCTCTCAGTTGAATGAGAAGGGTCCAAGGAGGAAATTAGTTTGTTCCTTAAAGTCTTACAGCTCTTTGACCCTGACTCAAAATAGACCCTCAGAGTTCCTTTTTATCTATTGTTTGATCCTTACTTCCTTGCAATGAGTAATGTGCTTTACCTGAATTCTTATGCAAAACGAGCCCAATAAAAGCAGGCATGGATGGTAAATTGGCAGCTCCCCACTAGAGGGGGTGGCCGTTCCGTCTCTACTTCTCCACAGAAACTGGTCTGTCTCTGTGCATGTTTTTTTCTCACATTTCGACGAGCCATCCATAGCATTCCGTGATCACTGCTGGCCGGTGACCCACGCATTACTGTCCAAGTTAAAAAAAATGGGGTGGGCACAGGTAGTTATCTCCTAGAACAAATTCAGTTTTGATCCAGGCTTGCTAACTCTGTTGATGATAGAATCTGCAGATCTAGCGTGCCAAAATGTTGGCGAACATAAATTCAAACTAGACGGTGGAATATATGTGCAAGAGCAAATGCAATAAATATTTACATAAATATAAGCCAATACATTTTCATATCCACAAAGAAGATGGATTAGACAAACACTGTATACACTTTTTTTCTGATGGTGTACCTTTTTATTTCAATACATATTCAATTCCCTCTTTAAAAAAACAACTGTAGCAAATGAATAAGACTGACAAAACTGAAAATGTCTACAACCTGGATCTGAATGGCCTTACCTCAGGCCATGAAGGTGAATTTGAATTGACTCATTTTTTAGCTTAAAAACTTAGCTCAGTGTAGTACAGACAGAAAGTGGGTAGTTATAACTTCTAAATGGCCTTAACTGGTTTCCAGAAAGAGGAAGGCAAGCCGAAAGAATATGGCTTAGTCTATTAAACCAACTTAATTAGTTTGAAAAGAGGCACCCAAGACCCCAAACAACTATGTTTTCTGTGACACGCTAAGGATGCTGCCTGTATGTGTGCAAAGATATTTAGGTCTAAAAGATCATTTTGGCATCACATCCATTTCCTGGTGAGGTAAGTTCTCAGCCCTAGCTGCATATGGCAGTCAGCTGGGGAGCCTTTAAAATATCAATGGCCAGGCCCCAAATTCCGGAGATGCTGAGTTTCAAGATGGAGCCAGACATCAGTCACTTCAAAGGTTCTCCAGGTAGTTCCAACAGGCAGCTGGGCCCGGGAGCCACTGCTTCCGGCAGCTGTGGGCTGTTTGGGTCTGAATTAGCTAAACGAACCTTTTCTTACTCTGGCAAACACATCGAGCCTAAAACATGTTAATTATTTTTGGCTCTTTGTATATAGCGGTAATTACTGAGTCTGAAAGAGAATTTTGCCTGAGCCTTTTCAAATCGAGAATCTACGGTAATTATGGCTTACAGTTCACTCACTCATTCCTGGGAATCAACACGCTGCCTCCTATGCTTTGCTCAGTACTAGAATGAGTCAAAAGGCCACTTCGAGGTGGTAAGTGCACTTTCCCAGGGTGCTGGACATTCATGGGCAGGAGCTTTCTACAGTGGTAATATGGTCCAGTAGGAAAAAATATATGATAAATATTAGCAAAAACAAATAAAATGTATTAAGAGCTTATTGTATGCCAGGGCTCTGTTAGGGCTTAACATAGATGATCTTATTTAATCTTTTCTGACAACCCCAACTAGGAAGGAAGATATACTAATATATCAATTTTATAAAAGAAAACCAAGCCTCAGAAAGATGCATAGGGTGATATAGCTAATAAATAATGGTAATGAGTTCACATTCTAGGGCCTGAGTGCTAAGTCATTATGCTTTACTAATAGCTAATCAGGTATTTCTATAGTGTAGTTTGTCTTTCAGTGATGAAAAACACCTTCTCTCTAAGCTGAGACTTATGCCTGGGTGTTGGATCACAAAGCTTGTTCACTATTTCCTTGCAAAACAAACTATCAGCAACAGGAAGGAATTTTTCAAAGGTTGTACACATGAAAGCATCAACAAATCAAGTCTGAGTAATTTATATAAAGGCAGAGGTGATCAATAGAATCAGTGAGGAAAAGTTAAATAGCGATCAGAAGACCCAGTCGCACAATCTCTCTTCCTAAGAAGCTCATGTCAGTAATCAGTGGAGAATTAAATGCCTTGTGAAAAACACTATACAAACTATTATTGATTTCAGTTTTTCCTAAAATTTAATGACTCTGTTGGCAAGTAAGCGAATAATTTAATGCCACTGAAATAATCTGGGTTGCCTTTTCCTAAAAATTTCTACTTTATAAAGTATTTTTAAAAGATTTTTATTTATTTTTAGAGAGAGGGAAAGAAAGGGAGAAAGGGAGAGAAACATCGATGTGACAGAGAAATATCCATTAGTTTGCCTCTTGTTTGCATCTTGACTGGGGACCGAACCTGCAACCCAGCTATGTGCCCTGACTGGGAATCAAACTGGCAAACTTTCCCTCTGTAGGATGATGCCCAGCCGCCTGAGCCACACCAATCAGGGCACAGTTCCTCCTTTAATTTGGTTCTTCTTCATTGTGCCCCTGCTCCATGCCTAAAATAATACCCCAGAGCATGCCAACAAATCAAGAAATGAAGAAAGCAGGAAGAAAACGACTCCATTCCAAACTGTGTCTCTGATATACACTGAGAAGTCTTGTCTGTCTGACCACAAATAAAACCCAGACCACATGCAAATTCCACAAAGCAAAAGGTTTGAATGTCTGACCTCCTGAATTAATAAGAGTGTGATTTTAATAAAGTTGTAGATTAAGGAAACATACCCAATACCTTACATATGCCATTAATACAGACATTCCTGCTGTTGCCGCCTTCAAAGCAAGGGGTACCATCAATAACAGCATCCAGCATTTTCTCGGAAAACTGGCCGTCTATGGGTCGGCAGTAGAGCTCACAAGGATGTGCTGAAGGGGAAAAGAGACAGACCTTTGAAGTGAGCTTTCAGTCCAGCACCCCTTTCCCCAGAGTCCGTTCGTACATGGTCATATTCATGACCCCGAGTATCGTTAATCTGGAGATGCCCATCTTTACTTTTCTATGACACATGCTGAAAAACAGTGTTCTTTTCCTTTTTCAGTTAAAGAGTGTTGCAAATTAAGTTGGGAAGATTGCTTGAAAATGCTATGCCCTTTGTAATCAACGATGAAGCCTTTCAACCCAGCATTGATTGAACTGTGCTTGTGAGAGTAAGGCACTGAGCAAGTGGGGTTAACCTGGAAGTTAAGTTCTACCCACCACTGATGCGGGATTTCAGACCAGCAGGACACCTGCCCCTGGTTTGCAGTAAAAATACGTACACCTCCAGGGGAGGTGGTTCCATCCCACGGGACCAGCTCTCCACTGACGCCAAAACTACTCTCCCACCCCTCAAACACTGTCCCTTATTCTCCTCAAGCTCAAAAAGTCTCTGGACACAGATTTACATCCGCACAAAAACAAAGGATCTGCTTTTCTGCTGAAGCTGAAGCCAACCTGCTTATCGTAACGGTCTGTCCTGTCCCGCTGCGTCCTACACTGAATCCATTCTAAGGTTCGATTTTCCAGTCCCTGTGAATGAAGACAGGGCTGTCTCCAGCACAGAACTGTTCTAAGGGTTTACTTAACAAAATACATACCTATACATAGGTGCTTGGAGTAACCAGAAAGATAGATAACCTTTAAACATACATGACCTTACTTAACAGATAAAAATTTTAACAGGTAGTACATGTATATGATAACAATTCAAATAGGAATTTTCTTTTGAATGCCTTATTTTCTTTAAGGGAAGAACTTCTGAATGTCTTCTTCAGAAAAGTCCTTTTGGGATCTCTTCTGGATCTGCTTCTTGTGGGAAGGACCCTCCGTTTCTCAGTGGTTCGCCCAGCGGGGGGCTCGAAGACCCCAGCTGCGGGGCCATTCGCCACGGACCCACCACAGTGTAGACGAACACCAGGTGCAAAGCCAGAGGCACAGCTCCAGGTGTGGCTGCTCCAGGGTGCAACGACCCATGTGGTAAAGTCATAAAAGTATAAAACCCACAAATGCAACTAAGAGCGAGAGCTCCAAGCACTGAAACTCTGGACGAACTTGAGACAGAGGTGCAAAGCATGTGCTCCAAGCTTAAAGAAAGAATACTGACTGATCTTATATAAGGCCCCGTGGAGGAGTTGTCTGGAAAAATGAACAGCCAACACGAACTGGAGAGATCGCAGGACAGAGCGCCAATGGAAAGGGGCCCGAAGACTGCAGGGACAAGGCATGACATGGGTGGTTGTAAATCTTCGTTCCTGGAAGCTTGATTGGCTTTGTCACAGCCCCACCTGGAGCAGAAGAACTTGGAGCAATTTTGCTCCGAGACATGAGAACACCCACCCCTGTGAGTGAAGTCCAGGGAACCGTTTCAGAAACCCTGGGCTGTCAGGAAGGGTGGAAGCAAGGGAAACACTTGAAATAAGTCTTTGATTTGAGCTTCAGAATTTGGTTCCAGAATTCTGAAGCCCAGAAATTCCTAATCTGAGACATGAGAGGTTCGGCTAGATCTCCCTGGTTCTCTGCAGGTTTACATTTTCCTTAAAGGCAATGTCTATCTAAACCCCAAGGATTCTTGTAATAAACTGTATGCCTGCACCCAGGTGTCCCCAGGTGCTGGGACTGTCCCTCCAGCTCTTGAAAATGCTGCCAGCAGTGGCCCAATTGTCACCTCGGCTTAAAGGAGCTTCCCTGACCAGGACAGTGACCCCCTTCCAAGGCACACCCAGTGACTGGTTCGTGCTGGGCACAGGGACCTGGCTCCCGTGTCCCCCACCCCCCACCCCCAGTGTGGCAGCTCTGGAGGCCCATTCCCTCTCCAGGGCTCCCATGGAGCTGGAGGAGGCCTTTGTCTAGGCTGCACTGCAGCCCGGCTCCTTCCCTCTCCTTCCACAACTACTAAACTTCCTGCACGCTGGTCTCCGTCTCAGAGTCTGTGTCCTGGGAACTCGGTCTGCCGCAATTCCTGACAGATGGCCTTGAAGGACCCTGGCCCACGAGGCGCGGACTGTGGTCTGCCCTCCTGTCAGACCCCCACATTTGCTGGAAACCTAACTGGCATCAAGCATGAATTGGGCTTCAATATTTGGAGGAAACAATTTTAAAAATTTGCTTAAATCCGCAGTTATTTGGGTGTTCTGAAAAAAAAAAAAGAAACTTAAAAAGGAAGAGAAATTCCAAGAAAGTGATGACATTAAGATCAGACTCTGGTCATTTCCTAATTGGAGATGCAGGATATAAACTATTCTATTAATATAGGCTGATGAAGTCCTTGGGGATCTGCATAAGTTCCTGTGTGTGTGTGTGTGTGTGTGTGTGTGTGTGTGAGCTTCTTAGTCAAACGACCTTGAAGAAGTTACTGTCTTCTCTTCTTCTCTGAGCCTAAGCTTCCTTCTTGCTAAAGGATGGGGAGGAGCTAGTGGGGGGATAATGAGTAGTCACAGGCTGACACAACCTCGGTGGTCTCCGAAAATGCAGCTGATTCATGGCAGCTCTTCCTGCTGGTGTCGGCAAGGCTTTGACCAAGTGGAGTTGGGATAAATTCTTTTCTTTTTGCCAAGAATGCTTGTAAAGAAAACGTCTACATTGGAAAGTAGGCCGATCTACATTACTAGTTTTCAAAACTTTTAAGCAGAATTATTTTTCTTTTTTTCAAGCAGGACCTTGACAATAAGGCAGATGAAATCAGAATTTTATTAAGCACAGATTTTGTAAGTTCTAATATATAATGGTTAAAAATAAATTAGTGGGATTCATAGAAACTATTAAGGTCAACAGAGAATTTTGACACTGAGCTTATGAATGGCGTTACAGGCTTATATAGGCTGCAGCATCTAATTTTTTTCTGTAAGATTTTGGTTCCACACTATTGAAAAATCTTGACTTGTATGGACAAATAATTGTAAAGTGTAAATGATAATAGTTTAGAACAACTCAACCTGCAATTTCAGGATATTTTTCATTTAAATTGTGTTCATGAGAGATTTATTTTAAGGTCTGCACAAAACCAAATTAATTTGACTAGGTAAGTTACTGACTGCATTGGTGGTTTCTGATATGCTAAAACTTGACATATAATATTTTTGAGTATAAGCAGTGTTCTTTATTGCACTTTTAAAAATAGTTAAATTTTGTAAATGAAATTAGCACAAGCAATGTTGGAAGCTCTGGGATTCCATTAAACTGAGTTTGCAAACTGTAGGATTTGCTGGAGTTTCTATGCTTATTCTAGATGTTTGAATCTGTTTCTCTTCAGTCACTGGCCAGTCTCCCAAAGGTCATGTACCAAGACACTTAACACTGTGCCCTGAGTGGGTAGAAAACTCTACCGTACACACAATTTACTCTCCAGTGACTCCTAAGGGAAGGCTGGGAGGGTGAAGAGCCCTTGATGCCTGGCACGGAGGAAGTGCTCCATACACAGCTGTTGACACGAGCAACCTACTTGTCACTAGCAGGAATGCCTGTCGACCAAGCAAAGAACAACTCTACAGGATATGGTCTGATGAGGGGACAGAAATCAGTGTGCAGGTCAAGGTGGTAGTTACCAGTATCTGCAGGCAAGCTCCTAAGCTCAAATAATAAATAGCCCAGGGGCCTAAGGAAAACCAGGGACGGAGGGTGGAGGCTTAGAGCCCAGGCAGGCAGCGAGCTTCACTTAATTCCTTCTTTTGGTTTATTCAGCCTCATACCAGTGTCAGATGCAAACCAGTCACTCCAGAATGAGTGAAATTTAAGTCTACTTCTATAATTCTCATTTCATTGGTACCTATTCTGTCCTACACAAAAAGTATGCATATGATAACTGCTTATGAAAAAATGAAAAACCAAGCTGAACCAAATATGTTTTCCCAACTACTCAAGCCATCGGAGTTGGGAACACACAAGTCCGACCCTGGCTCTGGTGTGGGGTGGGGGGGTCTCTATACTTAGTACCTGTCGTACTACAGGGGCGGCTCATGCTACTTCGGTTCTGCAGGCCTGCTCATTTAGGGCCATAGGAGCATGTGCCCAAAAGTTTCAACAATAGAGGATGTCCAGGATATAGGAAAGGTAGTGCCTTTCAGCATTAGTTTTGGGTTTTTGTTTTTGTTTTTTTTGTATATACGTGAGTTTTCCTATAATCAATGCCTGGCTCAGGAAGCTGAATTGTGCCCATTGCCAATGACTAGCTCCTGCAGAGCATGAATGATGCTAAACAATGAGGAGCAAGAAGCACACGATGCCCGTGACAACCAGGAGCTATCAGTATCTTGGAGACTGAAAGTGGACTACCTGTCTCAAATTTCCTTAGCTCAGGAAAGTCTTTTAATGTTTCCTCCCTCCCTGGAACAACCACGAATAGCGCAGATGTTTTCTGAGGCTGATCTACAGCGAGTGGTTAATGATAGTCTTCCTTTCGGGTCTGCACTGCCAAGGCTGCCACTCTACTCCACGGCTCGGTTCGTGCCCACCCCCCAACCTGCATTCCTCAGATGCTTGCTTTTACGTTTGATTCCTCTTCGACCGTCTTGTACACACAACACGCTCTTTTCTGGCCCGGAGCTGGCTCTCATTTGTTTCCGATGAAGTCATTCCCGCTGTCTTTCCTTGTCCTGTTCTGTGCCCACATGGAATGACTATTTGGATGCCTTCCCTGTTCTGTCTTCCAGTAGAAAGACCACTCAGACTAGCAGATCATCAACTACTTCCTTGGGAGCCTTCTGTGAAATTCCTCTAAATGCACAATGACCTTTTCTGCCCAAAATTACAGTCGGTTTCACATGCTCATCAGCAAGCACTTTCATCAGTGAGCAGTGACCAGATTTCTGCACGCCCCACTTACCACTTAGCTGCCCCTCAGCTGTTTGGAAGTAAGCCACTACGTCTGATCAGCTTCTCTGTTATCTCCCACAGAGCACAGCCCAGAACTTGGACATATTCAGCCTCTAAGCACTGGCTGATCAGCTTAACCGGAGCAGTGGTTTTACCTTCTAAAATATAAAACACCTACACGGTACGCTTCTCTCTCTTGTTGAATGTTGCAGGGTGGCACAGACCCCCTGACATAATGCTTTCTGGTAACGGCTGTGGCCCGAGATCTGGAATGTGCTGCTCCCACTCCTCACCTGCACTAAACACCGGAAACCAGCTATAGAATTCGTTCTTGTAGGGGACGGTGTCGAACTCGCTGCACTGCATCTGCCGAAACGTCGGTGCCCCCGGGCGGCAGGGGTGCACGTTGCACAAGCGGTAGCGTTTCCTTTCCCCGGTGCAGTACTTGCCGCCAAACTTGGGCCTGCCGGCGGGACACACAAGCCGTCCTGTTAGTTTCCTCAAAGGCCAGCACCTTCGTTTCAGACTCCCCCAGCACGTGGCCACACTCACACTCCTTCCCAAACCATGCCCCTCTCCCCCCTGAAAACCCACCTTTTAAATTCCTTCTTCCACCTTCAGACATTTTTGTTTGTGTGGTGGCCCATGCACATCCGGTCCCAAGCGGACAGCTGTCTGTTCTGAAAGAGTCTGACCCCCTCCCTCCCTCCGTCCGTTGCTTTGCCACCAGTTGTCACTTTTTGTTTGTTTCCTCCTCTTCATTTTCATAATCACCAGACTTGCCCAACCCTTGTCTTCATTTCTGACTCCCCTCTGGCCCTCTTCCTGTCCTCATTCAGCCTAGTATATACACACCGTTATTTGGTTAGCTCTTGCAATTACCTGAATTATTTTAGTGTCTTCTTTAAACACCTTCAATGGCAGCCAATGGCCACAGAATCAAGTCCTGCCTCTTGCACTTGCCTTCAGGTCCTCCCAATCCTGGGTTTATGCACTGTAGTGACTTTATCTCCCACTCTCCCCTCGTGTGCACACTTCCAGCGATACAAGTGGGTGCCCTTAATATTTTTTCTCTGTGCCTCTGGACAGATTTCCCCTCTCCTAAGGCTCTAGATGTCCACAGACTGCCCATGCTTTAAGGAGCAAATAAATGCCATCTCCATCATGATTCTTCCTGGAATCCTGCCAGAAGGAATCTCTTTCTTCTCTTCAGTGATGCCCCCTTACCCTACCGTATGCGCTTCCTGCACCCAGCACTCCCAGAGATGATTTTCTGACTAAGGAAGGTCAATCCTTGCAGCTCGGTAGGCGGCACAAGGAACTGTCCTTGGTATTGCAGGTGAGGCTGGTTTTCTATCCATCATGACAGAGTGATACTCTGTGACTTGGCATCTCTCCCATTCATCTCCATCCAACACACATCACTGAGGCCAATTTTATGAGCCAAGCCCTGCTGGGTTCTCACTAGACACTGGACCAACATCGAGGGTGCGGTCTCAAGGTCCTTTGGTCACTCGCTGACACGGATCTGTGACGGTTCCCCTGGCATTGTTCTCAGTGAACTTAAGCCGACCAGCTACTGAGTTCTTATGTGGTCCCTCAGTTGAGGAGTCTCTATGACAAACTGTGGCCTCTGCGATGGGAATTAGGACCATTGTCCCCCTGAAGCTCCATGAGAGAACCATCCTTCCGTGCCTCGACAAGGATGTCCGTCTTTTGACCAGCACAGGTCCCTGACCATTGTCCCAAAAAGGCTACAGACGGGTGGCAGCTGGTATGCAGCACTGACAACAGGCCCCACAGTGACTCGTCTGTATTTCTGATTTCTGACATTTTGAAATAAATATAAAGATATTATATAAAGATATAAAGATATTTCTGTACAAAATGAAGTATAAGAAATTCCTGTTTTACATTTTTGAATTCAAATAAATCTTCTATTGTTTAAAAACCAACTTTTATCAGAGAGTAAGAATTTGAAACAATTTTGTCCAGATTCCTCAAATGTACACTTACGTGTGTGGAAATGACAAATTATCGTAATAATGACTATACTAACTACCATTTACTGACAATTTTTGTTGGAGGTATCACATTAAACTATAGATATGAACTCTTAGAAATGTATTATATGAGGTACGAGGTATAGGTGGTGTGTATATATATAAACATAATAATAAATTTATTAATGAAGAGAAGATGAAAAGATTTGAAACTGAGATAGTGAGAAGACTGTAATGACATTTATCATTTGCCTTTTTTAAAAATGTGACTCTTCCTCTTCAGTGCAGACTAATGTAAAAATAGGCAAAAGAAGTTTAATACATTTTCTTCTTATGGGAGGCATTCTAGCTATGCTCTTAAAAAATTATACTTGAGAAAATGGTATACCAAGAAATAATACAATTAGGAATATTTCTCATATATATATTTGGAAAACAAGGGCATTTAAATTAAATTTATATATAATATCATTATACAAACTTAAAATATGAAAAAAAATTGAAGGCCACTTGTGAAATAATTCCTATGGACTCCTTAAAAGGCTAACACGGATCTCTAAGGTTTACAAAACGCTTATCTAAAACAGTAAAAATAATAATCCTCAAAAATGTGCCTAGCTACTTTCTTAGTTACCTCAGGAAGAAAAACATTTTTGTAAAATTATATGTTCTCTGTGATTGACAGGGAGCTACAGTCTTATCAGCAGAATGGGGTCTGAGGAATCTCTCACGGAGAGAACGGTTTATCTCGGAGAATTTAAATATGTAATTTCCTAGGGGCTTTCCCATAAATCGTGCTCATTTTTCCAAGGGATAGAATCAGCGTATTTATCCAGGTTCTAGCAAGAATCCGGTGCCAAGCCAAAATGAAATCCAAGAGAGACACTGTTTTTCACCCTCTACGCATCTCAGGTTCCCTCGTGTCTTTGGGAGGCTCGGGGTCACTGAGGTCACACTAGCCACCACCGGCCGCTCCAGGAAGGAGGGGAACATGTCTGGCTGCACTCACTCGGGGTTGTTGCACAGCCTCTCCGCACTCTGCGCTCCGGCCCCACACGTCCTGGAGCAGTGGGACCAGGCGGACCAGCGGCCCCAGCCTCCGGGGATGCTCTCTGGTTTCTTCCCCACCGTGATACACTTGCCGGCCATGCACCACTGGAAAGAGAAGAGGAGGAGGCATGTGGGTCGGGAAGGCTGCTATAGCAGACTGAGCCCAGAACCCTGGAGGTCTGACCCCAATCCTCCCAGCAGGCTTCCTACGGTCGTACATCACATGGAGAACAAAGACGAGCTCACAAAAGAATTTCCTCTGCGAGGAATCAGAGAACTTCAGGAACTGAGGGAACTTAATGGTGCCCAGCTGCAGCCAACGTGGGAGTGTTACTCCAAGTGTGGTTGGCAGACTGCGTGCCAGAGTGTAAATCCACACATGGCTCCCTTCATGGGAAAGTCTCGCCATGAAGAGCATGTCAGCTTGGTATGTACACGCTCAGCAACATCGTTGTTTGGTGACGTGACTGATGTACCTCTCTGGTCCCAGCTCCTTATCTCGTAGACAATAACAAACATTGTGCAGACTGGAACTGCAATAACACTCCTTCATAGCCTCTATGGGTATTTAATGTCAGCCACACATAACTTTACCTTCCCGGAAAAAGTCTATTCACTGCCAAAACTTATGACTTACTGAGAATTTCAGGTTCTTTCTAGTATCCAGAAAAATGTCTCCTTTTCTGTAACTCTACCCCGTGTTTTTAGTGCTGGCCTTTCCAATGATCCAGACACACACACAGACACACAAAGTCCACTCTCTCCCTCTTCAGGGCAGAACTTCAGCAACTCTCAGTTTAGGAGGGTGAAATATAAAACAGGAAACAAAAGGAAGTCGGAAAACACAAGTCAGTTGTTAGAAATGGCCACATGACCTGGAGGATTTGGGCATGTGTCAGCTCTTGTCCTCCTTGTCCTCATTATTTCTGATCACTGTGCATGCTGACCAAGTTCTAAAATTTCAGTGACGGGTCAGGCCATACACAAGCTGCATAAAGATGCCCACTAACTGCCCAAATTCTTGGCCCACAACAAACCCTACTGGCTCCAGGGAGCTGCGTGTATTACCCAGTTCCTGGGAAGTCTAGAGAATACCTAACGTCTCTGAGTTCTTGGGTGTTTGGCTTTGCTGCTCAGGAGAGCGGACAGATGTTCAAGAAATGCAGTCAGGTCAGATGATGAGAAAGAAGGAAGTGAGTGGCCCACATCCATCATCTTGGGAAAGAAGCCACCACTGACCTGTCCTTCCTGATGTTTACCATGAAGGGGAGAGAAGTCAAAATAAGGCCAGCAGATGTTACTAACCACAAGCTCCATACAAGCTCATCAGGAAAAGACGGAAGAGATGTTTCGTCAGCACAGCGTGGAACCGTGTCTCTCCTAAACGCCTTGCTCCCAGCAAAGGCTCCCGAGGTGTAGTAGCCTTCCCTCTGGCTGGCCTGGTTCTACGGCCTCCGTCTGCCCAGAGACGGCTGCTCTCCAGGGCCTTCTCCCCAGCCCTCCCTAAGAGCTCAGTGCCCACCGCCCACCCGCCTTTCTTCCTCGGCCTGACACATCACCTTCTTCTCGCCACAGCGCGTCCCATCCGCCGCGGCGTCCAGCTTGGAGCGGCAAAAGCCTCTCACCAAGCACCACAGTGTTTGGCAAACATTCTGGAAAACAAATGTGAGATCGCGCTTTTAAACATTTTCAAAACTTGCACAAAAGCATTTCTAGGGTGGTGGTAAAATATACACATTCACGCACCTACCCACAACAACTGCTATTCTTAGTGAACAAGCGTGAGGGAAGGTGACCCACCGAGCACTCTCAGTTCACGCTTACGTGGACTTTGTCATCACGCATAAACAGTGGTGTGCAGCCCATACTGGGCAATGAGAAAATGGGAGATGGAGCCCATCTCCTCAGAGCTGAAACTGTAATTTCAGTCCATGTGGCACAATGTCACTGCCCCTAGGCAGGGTAACTGGCGACACTGGCCATCAAAGGCCGATCCAAGAACTGTGGATCGAAGTCGGCAAAGAGCCAGGGTGGCTGTAACTTGAGCCTGCTCACCGAAGGAAAAGGAAACCGGTCCTCCCGGAGAGCCTCGGCTCGCTCACTTGTTACTGAAAGTAGCCCACTTGTTTAACCTGCCAGCCTCCCAGAAAGGAGACCAGTGAGGGGACCAGGGCATTTTCTAGGAACAGGCGGAGATGAGAGACATTTAGGAGGCAGAACTGGTGTAATGTGGTAGCCAGTTAGAAGGGAGGAGTGGGGGTGGTTTGCACCAACTTTATCTTCTCTGTTCAGCTTTGCTTGTTCTAAGCATTTATTTACTGCCTCCTCAGAGTTGTTCCCTATTTCTTTTTCTGTCCTGATCTCATCATATGAAAACCTTCCTACCTGCCTCCTCTACCCAAGCTCCTCAAGGGCAGAGACTCTGCCTTATTTGTTGTATTTTATTTTAAACTGTTTTTAACACATAAAATACGCCATAGGACACAATCTGAAAGGCGCAGAACAACGCAGTATAAGAAGTGAGTCAGCCGCCCCCCCATCCACAGTCCACAGAGGCGGCCTTCACTGAGTCTCTCATGTAGCTTCAGAGCAGTCAGCATACAAGCAGCAGTACAATACACACACCTGCCGTTTTCACAGAGACACACAATTTCTATAGCGCTGTAAGGCTTGTGTGCCGTATTTCAACGCCTGAATGGAGCACACTTTAACCAATTCCCCACTACATGTCGTCTTGTTAATCTTCGAGTGCTCATCTTTTCCATCGCGCTCAGCACGCGGCCCAGAACCTGGCACGGGCTCAGCGAGAGTCGCTTCTCCTGGTCCCTGTGCTAACAATAACGCCTTCACACCAAAGGGCCCAAGTTCAGGGAACAGTCAATACCCAGCTTACAAAGTAGCACTTGCGTGGCAGTTGGGGCTTTCTCCTGTGGTCAGTGGGGACCTTAATATCGAGAAGAGCCATGGTTAGATTTGTGGGAGGGTGGTTTGGGATCACTTGAGAAATGCTGGGGAAAGACGAGGTGGGAGGGGATTACAACAGCGAGGAGAGACGATGAGAGGCTGAATCAAGACAGTAGCCATGGGACAGGGCCACAGACTCCTTAGGAGCTAGCTTTTGGATGCTGAAAATAAAGATGAAGAAATTGGGGGTGAGTCTTACTCCTACCGTGAGAGCTGGTGGTGCTCTTGAACCAGGCGGGAGATTCAGGAAAGAGAGCAACGTTGGGGATTAAGTCATTTGCTCTGGAGTCTGCACGTGTGAACAACTGATTCCTGAAACTCACCATAGAGCTTTCCTCACCACCCCGCAGTGGCCGAGGATGGCTGGCTCCACTGAATACGAAGAAGGCAGAGGTAAGGGATATAAATGACTACAACATCGATCCTTCTGCCTTGCAGATACCTTGCCATACACAGAAAGTTTCCATTTCTGTGTCTGGATCTTCGTATTTCCAAATATTCCCCTGGCCCTTCTTCCAGCATACTGGACAGCTGAAGCGCTGCACGTGCCCACGAGAGGCACCAAGATGCCCAACACTTACTTCTACTTCCTGGCAGAAGGTAGCGTTGGGGCCATACTGCAGCTGGCATTGGTGGTGAACATCATAGATCACTCCGGGAGCTATGACCTTGGACTTCAAGCCTTTCTTCTGGGGCATGTCGTCGAGACAGAACCCCCAGCCTCGGCTGAAAAGAAGTCAATAGAAATGAGAGCCCACGTCATGATTTCCTTCATCGTTAGCCTTTCATTCATCAGAAGCTCCTACCACTCTTGTTTACTCTTTGTCCTTCAGGACAACTTGAGTTCTACGCGGCAGAGAACACTCCAGGGCCACTGTGGGAGCTGTCTAAAAGGAAACCCAAGCCACACCCCGCCCCGTTAGTTCAGACGTGATCTAGGAAATACAGGGAGTGGTGAACTTAGAAAAGCATCATCTTATCCCCAGTAGGGTTTGGGTGACCACTTGTGACGTATCCTGGTTGTTGTCACCAGTCCCCAAGGACTTACGTATGCACACTCAGTTCATATAGGACGCCACCTTGAGACAGGAACATGCAGGGGGCAGGATATTCCCCTGCCTGTGGCTGGGGGGCAGAACCCAGCTGGATCTCAAGGTCAGATGCCACCCTGAGAGTGTGACCTGAGAGGCACTGAGAGCGTCCCAGGTCTCGTGTCAAACTCAGACTGCCCTCTGGTTTCGGGAGACCCGGCGGGGGCTGCTCCGGCACGCGCTGCCACTTACTCCAGGAAGCGGGTGATGTACTCCTTGCTGCACTGCGACCACGTCAGCGGGCTGGGGTTGTACTGGAGCTGGCGGGACATGATGAACGGGTGCCTGCCCACGGGCTCGCAGTCGTTTTCCTTCCCGTCGTGCTGGATGCCGAAGCTGCAGGGGGGGCCGTGTACAAGAACGTCACGGAGACGGTTTCTCCGGGGAGGAGGTCCCCACGGAGGGTCACAGGAGGCATCTGCTTACTCAGGGGGACTGTGACGTTGGAGAGGGATCGCTAATTCTGAACTAAAGGGCGCAGGGAACACTGCAGGCAAACTGTGCTTCAAGCAGGCACCTCTGGGAGCCATGTGGCTAAACCAAAAACTTCTGTTCGGTAGAAAGCAAAGAGCTCCCGGTGGCTTTCTCTAAGCCTAGAGTCAGGAGGGCAAAGGCTGCCTCAGGCTGTTGTCTTTTTTCTGCTGCAGTAACCACCGCACCAAGGAGCAAAAGCTGCCTTCTCCCTTTTCAGCATAATGTCAGGGAGAGCTTGCAAGGGAAAGCCTATGGGACACTGGTCAAAGGCCGCGAGCTTTGAGGGGCTGTGTTTCTCTCTCACACTGCTACAAGCACCCCGCCCCCCCCCCATTCACAGACATTCCAGGGGCCTCCTAGTCCCATGGGTAAGAGCAGGCCTTCCGCAGACAGACGGTCTGGACTGGAATCCCGGCTCTGCCACTCAGTGACCCGTGTTACCAAACCCTCCTCCGTTCCCTCTGCCAGGAAATAGGGTGCTCGTCACAGGGTAGCGTGGAATAAACATTGAGGACCACTCAGCCAGGTGTCTGACATAGAATAAGGGCTTCTTCACAAGTGGAAGAAAATTGTCACTGCTGTTTGTATCATTGTCTAGCTTGTTTTCCTCTTCTCAATGGAGAGGCTTAGCGTTGGAGACTTGTCAGGAGTCACCCAGCTGCTTGGGGGCGAAACGAGCTCCTCTGCAGGTCTCTGCCCTGCTGTTCCAGGGTCCTCTCCCGGGTCTCGCTCGGCCCGCTCCCTGGCCACCCGCTGCCGGGGCCGCCCGGGTGCGGCAGCCTTGGGAGGCCCTGGGAGCTTACCCGCCCACCACGGCAGCGGGGTGCCTGGGAAAGAAACCACCTCAGAAGGGTCCGTTCATAGGCCCAGTCCTCAGAGGAGCCCCCCAAGATGCCTTCTGGGACCCCACAAGACTCCCTTCACAGGGCCCTGCTTCCTGGCCACTGACAGCCCAGAGCTGTGGCTCCAGTTTCCAGATCTGAATGGAGCACATTACGGCCTTTGATTCTGCCAGCGAAATCCAACCCTCTGACATGAACAGTAGCAACTCTTGCAGAGAATGGTCTCTGAGGGATTTGACTTTTCTCATGTGTTTAAAAACGCATTCTGCTGTGATGACACACACAGACTCAGACGGCACTCTATCAGCACACAAATGCGAAAGCACAGAGGAGTCAGAGTTACCCTGTGAAGGAGCTCTTACCGCCCACAGAGAATGGGATTCAGGGGAAGCCTTTGCCTGAGCAGGCCTTCCCGGGGTGCTGCAACCCCAGACCTTCCCAGCTCACCAGCTATTCCGTGAGTTCACCTGCTTTGCAATCAGCAAAAACCCTACCCTGCAAACGTGGCTCTAAAACACACACAAATAATGTTTTTTTGAGCATTGAACATCCCAGCACAACAAGCCGTATGGATGGATGCTGCCAACTGGGCGCATTCAAACCCACACTCAACATGTGTCAGCTCCCCAAGAGCTTATTTACCATGGTCCCTCTGGAGAGTTCCACTCACTAAGGCATTTCCCCTCCAGCTTCACCCCCCTTTAAACCCCCGTCTGACCCTGCTCCTAAGCAAACGTCCCTTGGGATAGTGTCTACTTTCTCTAAATGGGTGGGGCCCTTGTGTCACAGGGGAACAGTGGCTTGATGAGAAAGGAGGGACAGGGACAGACAGCACCTGGGGCCACAGAGATGGGAATCTGGTCTCCTGGAAGCTACCTCCTGGCAGGTGTGGTGCTCCCAAGGAGCAGCGTGGAGGGAGGAGCTCTCTCAAGCCTGAGCGGTAGGATTCCCCTCCATGGTAGGCTTCACTCCATGGGTTTAAAGTCCTTTAAGGTGGGTTTGCCCAACTGCAGACACGAAACAATCTAGTTCATTGTCTGGGTTTCAGGGTATCAGTTGGTGAAATGGGCCTATTCCTGGTCTTTTATTGTTCCTTTTAGGGTGCAGTGGAACCAACAAGAACCATGGAAGTCAGAATATCAGTTTTTCTGACTCATCCAGACAAGATCCATTTTGTGTATGCAAATGAGAAAAGCTCTGTAAGTGAACTATACCCCCGACTGGAAGTGGGGGGTGGAATACGGGGTGGACAGTCCTTTCTAAGTGTTCGCCTACATCCTATTTTCATTACTTGGAAGGAAAGGACGCCAGGTCCAGGCAGCCCTCTACATTTCCTCCCAGACTGCCGCTTCGTTTCCGGTAACTTGCTCCGGAGCCCAGCAGGGTGATAGGAGACCTGGCCGTGGATGCCTGATGTAACCCAGGGCCCTTGCAAATAGGTGTCTTAAGTTTCCTCTCAAAATAAAAGCAAGTACTCACTTAAGCCACAGCACATGATTCTGCAGGACCTGCCTAGCATGTTTCCGAGTCTCCTCACAAGGTCGGATTGAATGTAAGGACATGAAGGATCTATTCTTTGAACGCAGGAGGGAGGAACTGAGAATATCTTTTATGAAGCCAAGCCTTTTCAGCTTTTCCTTAGCTTGGGTACACCACTGCTGGAAAGGTCACGAGCGATCATTTCTCGGTTCGATCCAGTTGTGCCGGCACTGCCTGGCACGTC
Organism: Phyllostomus discolor; assembly: GCF_004126475.2. Classification (NCBI taxonomy): domain Eukaryota; kingdom Metazoa; phylum Chordata; class Mammalia; order Chiroptera; family Phyllostomidae; genus Phyllostomus; species Phyllostomus discolor. Next base: position 12,605,595 of record NC_040905.2, on the reverse strand, counting down.
AAGCCGACCTGTTGGAGACACATCTCTCCACATATCGGGACTGAGGACACCTATATATCTGCACACGCGAATAACTTTCATTTCGTCAAGTTTTATTATCAGCATGCCAACAGCGAGGACCTGGCCTTTTTGAGACCTAGCATTCTGTCCCCAGTCGTTATTTAACTATAAGCCAGTCACATAGCCCTGGTCTCTGAACTTCTGACAACTAAGGCAACTTGGAAAGGTGGCTGTGTGAGAATTAGAAAAGGTCACCACGAACAAAGATTTGTCATTAGAGACCAAGGTTAAGATCAGCCGCAGCCTTGAATTCCTGGCTATCATGTACACGTGTGAAAGCGAAGCAGTGAAGAGGGCTTGTAGGAAAAAGATGCCCTGGAGCCCTGGCTGGCATAGCTCAGTAGATTGAGCGTGGGCTGCGAACCAAAGTGTCCCAGGTTTGATTCCCAGCCAGGGTACATGCCTGGGTTGCAGGCCATAATCCCCAGCAACCGCACATTGATGTTTCTCTCTCTCTTTCTCCCTCCCTTCCCTCTCTAAAAATAAATAAATAAAATCTTTAAAAAAAGATGCCCTAAAAATACAGCATTGGAGGGGAGCTCGGCGCATACCCTGGGCCACCAGAAAGGTGAACAAATGGGTCCCAGAGCAAATCAAGCCTGAAGCATCGTCAGGCTGGAGGCAAAAACAACCAAACTGAAGCTGCCCTAGCTTTGGGAACGTCCTGAGAAGGCAGGGATATTTGGAAGCGGCAGTATTGCTGGGGGGAAACGGCAGCAGGAAAAGAGAAAAAACAAGTAAGACATGGATCATTTCCATAAATGCAGCGATGGGCATGAGTCTGCAGGAGCTGGGCAGGGCCGGTGAGGACGGGACACTGTGCACGTCGCCCAGTCACAGAGTCACGAGGAATTGAAGCTGACCCAGCAGCGTGTAACAACAAGGGCACTGGAATCTATCATATGTATCTCCTCGGGCTTTTTCGTAAGGATCAAAGAAATCACAGTCCCTAAGAAACTACCTGGTTCAACCTCCACAGGTAAGAACACAAATGCCAAGAGGTGAAGCGAATTATCTAAGGCTGTAATACGGGCTGATGAAAAAGCCAGAATAAGCACTCACCTTTCTCAAGCCCCAGGCCCATACCCTGGTTTTGTGCTTTAGGTAAAGGCATCTTGTGGTTCCAGTATGACATGAGAAAAAGAGCGGGAGAGCCCAGCGGGAGAGGCCAGGCCTGGAATAAACCAGCCTTCAGGGTTCTTCCCCAGCCCACCGCTTCTCCAGACCTTCTCTACGGAGGAGGAGCTCCAGGCTGGCAGCCATGGGGTGGGCAGTGGGCAGAGCTGAGTCACTCGCGTGGCTCCCCACCCCGAGTTTGTAACCAGGACGATGCGCTCTCTTGTTCGTGGTTTGTAAACACACGGACAAATCAAGCTACACATAAGCTAAGATCTTTCCTCCATGAGGAACCTCTGATACCCAGGGAATCCAGAATCCTCATTCTTTCTTCACTCGAATATTCTGAAACCTGCTTTCAAATGAATTTATCCAATCAAAGTGACACAACTTGGATTTCTTCTAACTGTTGTTTGATGGTCCAGATCCACAGCAGTTTTCAATTTCTGATTTATTTAATGTTCTCCTTTACACACAGTAGAATGAGACTAACACTAGTATCTACTTCGTAAGGTCACTGGGGTGATTCAAGGACACACTGCAAAGCATCTGGCATAAAGGAAGGGCACAAAATGTTATAGTTTGTGACTTTTTTAATGACGTTACTATATCATTGTTTCACAAGAGCTAACCAGGGATTGTTACCCCTGAGTTAATTGGCTGAGTTAAAGCTTCCGCCCTTGCTTCTGCGCACCTCATTTTAATTCAGAGACTGCCGTGGCCTCGGGACTCTGCCTGCGATGCAGACGGCACAAGAGACCAAGGCAGAGAAGACATTGGGGTCTTTAAAGCTGTGGTTATTCATACGTGGCAGATGAAAAAGCAGAGGTTAGCAGGGGATGTTTGAAGCCACAGCGCGACCCGAGGACCCCCACGGAAGGTGCTGTCCATCCCTTCTGCTATCTGATACTGACGCATGAACATGGCGGAGTGGTCTCGGTTTCCTTGGCCCTTTACCTGTGTCCAAGCTCATGGGCGATGGTGAAAGCCAGAGGGAGGCCCGAGTCTTCATTGATGTTACAGCTCCGGTGAGGCTGGCACATTCCCGACAAGTGAGACAGACCCAGGGTCTCACAGGGGCGGTTGACTCCCGCACAGATGTCTTTTCTGAAAGCAGAGGACAGAGGTGCACAGGACCACGTGGAGAGTCACAGCAACGCCCCAACACCCGCCTGGGGAAATCTGAGTATTAATCCACACTCAGTGTGGTCTGAAAAGCAGGAGTGAAATAATTTTTTAAAAGTCCATATGAGCATAGGGAGCAATCGTGAATTCATTAAGATTATTCTGATTTCGCCACTTGCTCATTGAACGCGTGGTGAACTTCATGGACCCAGCTTCCTGTACTATCGGAATGAGAAGGTGGGCAGGTTAGCAAGGAGTGCCCCTCACCTTTTCCCAGCAGCTCCATGCTGACCTAGTAAAAATAGGAATGGTAAAAAACAGTAAAAACAAAAATAGTAAAAAATGTCTCTTGCATCTAAGGATGCAAGAATTTATGGATGCGAGAATTTACAGCAGACGCTTTATTTTGAGTTGCTTTTGTGCTTGATCTCAGGAAGCCAAATTATAGTATTTGCTCCGAAGCAGAAGGGTTTCCTTGAACATTGAAGTTAATTTCAACTTTTCCACAGGGAATGGACAGCAAGTAGTGACTGGGGTTTTCAAATGTGAAATAATTTTTTTTGTTTTTTTTTCTTAAGTCTGTGCTCAAAACTTGTATGCAAACTCTCACTAGTGAAAAAGGCAATTGGTCCCATACACCCATCCAGAGATCAAGTCAATTTTCTCTCCAGCTCCACCACCCTAACAAGATCGCCTATGGGAGGGATGAACATGCAGATGAGCACATACAGAGATAGAGAAAGAGAGGGAGAGGGAGAGAGAGAAACATCCTTTCCCTTTTCACGGGACCTCCTTATTTCCCCACCCTGGAAGAAGAAAGGAAAGACTCCAGGATCTCTCAAAATACTAGTTACAGTTTTCACACATAAAAATGCACTCCCATATCCTAGCAGGGGCCACTCAGTCACTGACACGTGTTTTGAGTCATTCGTTGGTCACTGGTTTCCTTCCGTTCAGTAAAAACTCTTTGCCAAGAGTGACGAGCACCGATGCCAACCAAGTCTGAGCCTTAGTTGGTTCCAGATCTCCGGCCCACAGGCTTTGGGCGGCACCGTTTCTGGCAGTCCACGGTCTGCTTGTGTGTCTGCTGGACGGTGGAAGACATCCAGCCTCTGGAAACCTCGGTGCATTCTCGGCTCTCCAGGAGGCCGCAGCTGGGACAACGGGATGGAGACAGCAGCTGCCCTGCGGTACGCACACCACAGGCTCGGGCCCCACGCCCACTAACAGCAGCAGCTGCTGGGTGGTTCCCTGCTACAGGGCTGCACAGGATCAGATGGCCCAATCGCTCTAAATAATTTCTGGGTCTGCAGTCGGGCTGACCTAACACTTTTCCACTCTTACCGCAAGAGGCATTTTTTACTATTTTTGTTTTTACTATTTTTTACTATTCCTATTTTTACTAGGTCAGCATGGAGCTGCTGGGAAAAGATGAGGGGCACTCCTTGCTAGCCTGCCCACCTTCTCATTCCGATAGTGCAGGAAGTTGGATCTATGAAATAAAGCCCTAAAGAGGGTAAAAGGGGTAAGAAAATGATGGCAGGAATATGGTTTTTGTAGATAAGGTGCTTAAGCTGCCAAAAGGACATTAGCCCTACCTCCCCCAGGCACGGGGGGGTATCATAAGAGAAAATATGCCTTTAGTTTATCATCACCAAGCCCTTATTTTATGAAATGTTAAAGGGACTTATCTAAGAAAAAGAAGATCAAAACTATCAACAATAAAATGACAAGAAACTCACAACTATCAACACCTGAACCTAAAAAAAAACAAAAACAAAAACAAAAACAAACTAAGCAAACAACTAGAACAGGAATGGAATCACACAAATGGAGATCACATGGAGGGCTATCAGCGGAGAGGGGGAGGGGGAGAATGGGGGAACAGGTACAGGGAATAAGAAGCATAGTTGGTAGGTATAAAAAAGACAGGGGAGGTTAAGAATATTGTAGGAAATGGAGAAGCCAAAGAACTTACATATACGACCCATGGACATAAACTAAGAGGGAGGAATGCTGGAGGGAATGGGGGTACTGGGTAGAAGGGGAGAAAAGGGAGAAAAAAGAATGGGACATTTGGAATAGCATAATCAGTAAAATGTACTTTAAAAAAACATGCCTTGGCATGTAGCCACCAGCCCTATTATTACAGAGGGTGTGTTCAGGCCAGAGCCACCTTCTACTGAACCTAACTCTACAGGTAACTCTGTGAAAGTGGGTCTCAGAACAGCCCCCCACAGGCAAGCTCAGCCTTACACCTCTCTCCCTTCCTCATGCTACGTCTTCAGACCAGAGGTTCTCATGAGGGGGTGATTTTGGTCCCTACCCCATCCTGGGGGGCACTGGGTAATGTCTGGAGATAGCTGGTTGTGACATCGTGGAGGAAGGTTATGGCATCTCATGGACAGGGGCCAGAGATGCTGTTAAACATACTGCTGGCACAGGACGCCCCCTTACAACAAAGGACTACCCAGCCCTACATGCCATGGGGGCTGCAGTTGAGGAACCCTGCTTTAGACCCTGAAATCCTCTCCACTGTCTAGGAGCTGGTGAGGTTCCTCACAGCTTGAAATAACACCTCTGTTCTAAGAAAGAAAAGTTACCATAATAACAAAAAAAGGAGAGCAGATCCTTCATATTATTATTGGGTAATGGTTAAGAATATGGCTATGACAGTCAAACTACGTGGTTTTAAGTAAGTCCCAGCTTTACCTGTTATGGCAAAGAGATTTTGGGCAGGTGACAGAAGCAAGACAGAGCTTCCAGGGGGCCAGTGCTGGTCCTGGAACCCAGGGCTCTTCCCTACAGATGGGTCCTGCCCACACTGAAGTCCTCGCCTGGCTTTCTGGCCCAGGCCCCCGGTGCTGGCTCCCCAGGACCCCCGAGTTCACACTCCACACCCTCGCTAACCTATTTCCCCGGGGAGTGTTGAGCAGCCCAAGGTGCCATAGGTCCCAATGGGCCTCGTGTGACAGATTTGTACCATAGACTTCTTTTGGAACATGTTTGCATTTGCCAAAGTTTTGATATTTTCACTCGAAACAGCGATTCTGATGGTTGGAGTTTCTGATTGGGGTAAGGCAGGTGTTTGGATAGGGTGGGGGCTGGCTGTCATCCTTTTAGGTGTTCTTTGCACTGGGGTTATCCTGTCAAAGGGACTGATGACAGGCCAGCGTGTTCAGGGACACCCCCTCCTCTGCAGGGACTTCCCTTGTGCCCCACTTTCTCTCTCTCTCTCTCTCTCTCTCTCTTGCATGCACACACACACACACACACACACACACACACACACACACGGGGCCTGCCAGGGCATGAAGGGTCAGGCAAAGCTGCTTCTTTTATCACACATCCCTGGATTTCTGGGTGTCTCTGCATCTTCACAGGAGTGCCTTCATGAGCATTTACACCCCTCCATTAATGAAGGACTTCCATTTGTCTAGATTAAAATAGTATCTGGTATACAGTAGGTGCTCAACAAATAATTGAATCAATGAGCAAGTATAGCCTTCCAAGAGCCTTGGTTTCAGGAAAGTTCTCTAGCTTTTGACAGCTATGAGTCCTGGAGGGACTGATGGTTTTTGTTAGAACTGCAGGGCCTATCAATAGTCAAAGCAAAATAGAATCCTCACTAGGGCGAAAGGGAGAGGGCGCGAGCAAACCACTCTGCCTATTTAGGGGAGGGCCTCTCCCGCCTTCCGGCCTCAGCATCAGCCAGAGATCAGTTACAAGAAAGACTTATTTCTGTAGAAATAGCTGCATTTTTCTAAACTAGAGGACCATTGTTAAAATTAAAAATAAAGGGTTGGAATTCCCATGCTGAAAAGTAACCAGAGTCTTCAATGGGGATCTGCAAACAAGCTGCCCAATTGTTTATAAGGCCGCACAGAGAAGCCAGTTTTAGAGACGACATCGTCACTGGGCTAGGAAGGAGGCCAGCGCTCGGCCAGCAGGCTCAGTGCATTAACACGGAGACTTCGGGCACGTTTAGCAAGTTTGCTAACTGCCCCCTCACTGGCACGGGCGTCAGGAGTTGTTTAGATCGTAGAAGCTACCTTGAAACCGACCAAGAGCAGCAAAGAGTAGGAGAATTTCGTGAGTGTGGATACCTGACCTCCCTCCCAGCTGCCAGCCCCCCCACCCCGGCTCACAGGTCCTGCCTTCCCCCTGGGCTCAGGGGTACCTGGTGAGAAGGACGGCCACATCGTGGTGGGCGGGGTTCAGGTCACTCTTGGGATTGATGCTCTTCTGCCACTTACAGAAGCTGGACAGTGTCTTCTCCGCATGGTGAACTATTTTCAGTCCTTGCTGGAGAAAGAAGAGGAAGAGACGCATCGGCACAGGTGAGTTTGCTGGGACCGGCGCCCATCGCTTTGGTCCCCAGAAGCAGCTGAGTGAGATGAGCTCTGGCCTGGCGCCTCCGACACCTGGCAGAATTGGGCAGAGGCCCGGGCACTTCTCTGGGCCAACCGCCAGCTCTAAGCACTAGGACTCTCATGCCTTCCACTGAGAGAACCTGAAGGGGAGACCTGTTAGAACAACAGTGACCCCTGCGACAGGTAACTCTGGGAACAAACCTGGAAGTATGTTAGCAAAGAGCAGCAGCTGTTTGAGGTTGTATCTCCAGTGGCTCTCCGCTTCTACAGTCACTACAATTCCAAAGAGCCTTTTTAAAAAAAATATTCTAATATAAAATGAATGGACTTGTAACAAAAGCTACTTCCTTTTAGGAAGTATCCTACAAGGCTGGGGTTGCTCTGGATGTTCCCCTGTCCAACCAGCCTTCTCAGGTTGACATCTGTGGGGGAAGGGCAGAGGGTCAGGGTCACTAGCAGCGGGTCGGGTCACTGGTTGTCTGACAGCGATCAGGATACTATAGAAGACGCTGAGGCTGCCGCTTTCAGGGCCCCGGAGTCATCCGTCTGGCCCCCAGCTGCTAGTGAGGATGGAAGGGGAGGGTTTGGTCCAAATTAACTGGGCGAACACTTGTCAGACGAGGGAGAAAGAAAACAGGCTGTCAGCTCTAAGGGAACTCCGGTTTCATTTGAATTTCTAGAGGAGAAATTCCGTTGCCTTTCTAGGGGTCTCTATACAGGCCAACCCTGGTGCAGGGTGGGTTCTACCTGGAGAATGACTGCGTCCATCGGCCTATTATACTCTCAGCCTATCGCTCTGGGCTCAGCCCACACTCTGCATTGAACTATGGACTTGCTTCTCCACTGCTCTGCAATTCGCTGAGGCCCACACCCAAATCAAACCGGGCCTCGGAGACGTCAGGCCCCCACACCCATGCTGATTAACCACCACAGACCACCATCCTTTCAAGAAAACACAGAAAGGTGGCTCATCACTCGTGAAAGCTCGCCAAACTGCTTAGCGTAATGAGCTCAAATAGAAGGAACAGACTTCATTATTTAAAAACCCTCACAATGACGTCATCCAGCAAAATGACGGGTCAAGGAGGACAAGGAGGAGGATTTCTGGGGACGCAGGTGAGCACAGGCAGGCAAGCTGTAGTCAGCATAGCAACGACCCGCACTCACCACAAAGCACTGGCCAGGTGGCACGCAGCAGGAATGTAAGGGAAAAGGAAGGAAGGAAAAGGAAGAAAAGAGAAGGAAATAAAAAAGAGATGGAGGGAGGGAAAAAAAGAGAAAAGGAAGGAAGGAAACATTTTCCAGACTGTCATATATATTCTCTTATTTAATTGCACTTCTTCTCAACATCATTATTTGTAAAGGAAGCATTGTTATATTTGCTACATAACAAGAGGGAATTAAACCTCAGAGAAGTGGAGAAGTAGCTGAAGGTCACTCAGGTCAGACTCCGAGCAGACAACAAGGTCAAGGGCCCCTAGACAAAGCTGCGGCTCCCGCTGCCGAGCAGCCTCACCAGAACGTCCTTTCCTGCACCAGCTGGACTCGCCCTTTGGAAGGCCTTACGTACCAAACCATGCCCGTCTGTTTAAGGAGAAGGGAGTGGGAATATCCTCTCAACATGCACAGTTTACACAGATCTCAAGGGAGTTATGCTGAATGAAAAAAATCTCATCCCAAGGGGTGGCACACTGTACCATTCCGCTTTATAACATGATCGAAAAGACCAGATTTCGGAGGTGGAAAGAGGTTGGAGCTTTCCCGGGGTCAGGTCGGCAGGCAGGAGGGAGCTATAAGAGGGAAGCTTCCGCTCTCCCTCATCCCTGAGCCAAACTCAGCATCAGCAAGGACGTGTCGTCAGCAGGACAAAACAGCCATTTCCAGAGGTTGCGCATGCGTGTGCACTCTGCTTCTAGCTTTCCCAGCCTTAGGAACTGCCCATTTCCCTGAGCGACCTTTGAAACTGCCTCCAATCCTCTCATTTAAATGATGAGAGAACCCAGGCCTGAGAGGGGCAGCACCTTACCCAAGCCACACAGCAGCATTTGGCGGAGCAGGGCTCAGATCCCAGGTTTGCAGCTACTGGGCTAGGACTAGTGGTTTCCGAACCATCGAAGACTCCTCGAAATCTTTTTGCTTTGAGTTGCTGGAAAGCTTTAGAGCAATTCGCCAATGGAGGATTAGGATGATCGCTTAGTTCTCCTCCACCGCTCACTCCCACCCCCGGTGAGGAGACCAAAACAGGCCGGGATCCCCAACCCCGTCCCCTTCTGACTGATCACTTCTCAGGCCCCTCAAGGTGCTCTTCTTCTGCCCTTCTGCTGGTGCATGGCTAAGTTCATCCCCAGTCACCGTCCTATTTGGAGAAGCCACCTATGTGCTATCGACTCTCAAATCCGTGTCTCATTCCAAGTCTCTCCTAGACTTCAAATCCAGTACGCAAATCTCCTGAAGGACACCTTCTTTTGGGAGCCACCACAGGCACCCCCATCCCAGCATCCCTGAAATCATTTCCCTGCATGTGCGCTGCAGTTCTTCCTGCATCCCCCGGCTTAGTTACAGGAATCCCCAGCAACCCAGATGCCCAATCTAGAAACACCGGTGCCTTCTTTCAGCCTCCGCCCCCCATATCCTGCGTCCCAATCTGTCATGGAGGGCTGCTCACTTTACCCCTTCTCCGTCTTCACTCCCAGCCACCCGAGTTCAAACCCTCATCATTTTATGCTTGGGTTTATCCTTGCAGCATCTCTTAACTGCCCTCCTTCTCTCTTCCTTGATCTCTTTAGCTGCATCCTCCTTGCTGTTGCCAGGCCGACCTAGTCAAAATCAAAGTCCGCCCATATCCTGACTCAGGGTTCCAGGCTCTTCAAAGTCTGTTCTCAAGGAAGCTCTCCCTTCTTTTGCAGCCTCACAATTTATGCTCTAGCCTTCATCAAACTGCTTGTATTACCACTGCCCCCACCCTACCCTCCCATACAGCATGTGATTTTTTTACCTCAGTTTCTTCAAGCTGCTCCATCCACCCCGTACGTCTTTCTCTCTTCTCTTCACCCCGTTAACCTAGTCAACATCCATGATTTCTCCCTATTGCTTTTGCTGGGTCCTCTTGCAAACAAAGCAACTGCACACACAGCTGAGCTGCTGATCACTTGCAGCTGGTACCCTGTCCCATGCAGAATTTTCCTCTGGCAGGGGTGTCCAACCTGTGGCCAGGCCAGTACATGGCCCAGGGTGGCTTTGAATATGACCCAACACAAAATTGTAAATTTACTTAAAAAATTTTTTTTGCTCATCAGTTTTTGTTAGTGTTTGTGTATTTAATGTGTGGCCCAAGACAACTCTTCTTCTTTCAGTGTGGCCCAGAGACGCCAAAAGGTCAGACCCCCTGCTATAATATGGGGCATTTAATCCAAGTTCAGTGACACGGTCTTAAGGACAACTTACTGCTTTTCTACTAAATGCCATGGCTCTTCCAGGAAGTTTTACTTGTGCACAATGTTTTCTCAGCCCCCTTAGCCTCTAAATCTCCAAATCTCCTAAGAGGTTAAGTCCAATAAATACTTAGTCATTTCGTTTCTTGAAAGCACTTGATCCCAGGAGCCTTGGAAAGAGTACTGACTGACCTGCGCCTGGCTACCGTGCAGCCTAAGCAAGTGCAAGAGGCCAAAGCTCTCAGAGAGGCCATGCTGGCCCACAGTGACCGCAGGGGGACTTCAGCTCAACAAGTGCCACGAAGCATCCTCATAGCTATCTACGCTTGTCCAAACAAACCCCATTCACACTAATTCTTCCCACTTCCTTCATAAACAAAAATAGATCTCCCTCTTTGTTCTTCTGTCATTTTCCTCCCCTCATTTTCTCAAGTGAGTCCAGTTCACTTCCCACCCCCCCTTTCCTATTCATTTGGGTGGGTGACCTTACACAGCAGGGAGCTGACCCAGAGGAAATCAATGACAGCTCACAGAATTAGCTCCGAAGGCAAATTAGGAAATGATTTTGCAAGTACATGACTTTTGTTATAAGTTGCTCTGTCTCTCTGTAATGAAAACAAAAAATCATGTATTGATTCATCTGAGAAGTCCCAATAGCAACTTCTGATTCAATGCAGGGTCAGACCGTGCTCCGAGGCAGGCTTGGGTTCCTGGGAGAGAGAAACAGGCAGAGAAGAAGAGCAGTAAAACGTTTAATCTGAAAACTCCCCACGTGCTTAAGGAATAACTCATCTGACTATTGGAGGAAGAGATATTTGATGTTAAAGAGTAACCGGTCTACAGACTCTTTGCTGGCATTATTGACATTTATCCTGAAAGAGCAGAAGTTACACAGGTTATTACAGACCCACAAATCGCCCTGGGGGCAGGGCAAATGGTCAGCCTGGATTTCCAAAGTTAGCAGGCCTTTAACTCCGGAGTCTCATAAAAGTGAGCCCAACACTTAATCACTCCGAGACCAAGAGGGACATTATCTGTGAAAGCATAATTCATTCATCTCCTTCCTGTCTGTCAACCTTATAGATGCTCCTTCAAGCCAGCCTGACACCCTCTGGTCCCCACCCTGGATGGCACAGTGACCTGGGGACCACCTGGCTTTATCCCAGCTCTCACGCGCATCCCAGTATATCCTCTATCCTGTTCTTGAAAGAAGTCTCCAACCTCTTATGATGCTGATCTTACCAGGGTGTCCAACCTGTGGCTGCAGGCCGCATGTGTGGTCTCAGGCCGCACGTGGCCCAGGATGGCTGTGAATGTAGCCCAACACAAAGTCGTCAATTTACTTAAAACATTAAGAGATTGTTTTTGTGATTATGTGTTGCAATGTGTTTCACATGTGGCCCGAGACAACTCTTCTTCCAGCGTGGCACAGACACCAAAAGGTTGGACACCCCTGCTTAGGCCTTTGGCACAGTTCCCTTATCTGTGAAATGAGCTAATAATAGTAATGAGTTTACAGGGTTGTCGGGGGACCTAAATGATGGTGATGATAATGACAGGAATCATAAAAATGAGACTAACAAGAAACTACGAACACACTACAAGGATCGACACATTTGATTCTCACGGCAAGTCCAGGAAGTAGACGGTACTATCCTCCTTTTACAAATGAATAAGAAACCGGAGAGAAGGAGGCGCAGACAAGTCAAGCAGCCCACCAAAGGTTACACAGCTAGAAAGTGGGAGGACTAACTATACATCTTGACCTTGCCACAATGTCAACTGCTCACAAGAGTTAAAGAAGGAAAAGCTGGAGGGAAGGGTCTCATCCCACCTCTAAGCCCCGCCCGAGAGGGGAGCAGGGAGGCCGGCCGACGAATCGGTCTAAAGTGGAAAGGGCTGGAGGCCAAGTCTGAGTCCAGGTCCTTGAGGGAGAGTGTAGTGTCTTCAGCATAGGATGAGGGCCCTAAAACCTAAATGAGAGCTTGGTGCAAGGTTAGACAGAGCTTGGATAGAAATGGAAGCAAGTTAACTCATAGCTGAAGCCACTGTGTGATTTCTCGGCCCATGATGTCCAAATACACTTGACACGCATTTCCAGCAATCCCACTTCTGGGAATATATCCAAAGCAACCCAAAACACTAATTCTAAAGAACATAAGCACCCTATGTTCATTGCAGCATTATTTACAATTGCCAAGATACGGAAGAAGACCAAGGATCCATCGGTAGATGAGTGGATAAAAATCTTGTGGTATATTTACATAACGAAATACTATTCAGCTACAAAAAAGAAAATTTTACCCTTTGTGACAGCATGGATGGACCTGGAGAACATTATGCTAAGTGAAATAAGCCAGTCAGAGAAAGACAAACACCATATGATCTCACTCATATGTGGAATCTAATGAACAAACTGAACTCACCATCAAAATAGAGACAGACTCACAGAGATCAGGATGACCGCTACTGTCAGAGAAGGGGAGAGGCTTAGCGGGTGGAGGGGTCGAGCGAAAAGGAAGAAGGACTCATGGACGTGGACAGCAGTGAGGTGATTGCAGGGGGGATAAATAATGGGAAAAATATGATAATTTTTTTAAAAACGTAAGTAAAATAATAAATTACATATTTGGATAACATTTAATCAATGTTTTACAGACCCATTACATCATAATCTCCCTAGTTATCTTCTTGTTGGACACAAATCATTGTCATCTCTCCTGGACTAAAACCATTTGTACCCTACTAATTTTTTGCATGTAAACACCTAACTTTATCTTGTCAAGGCCCTCATCAACAGTAAATAATAATCAGAGTTACATTCGCACAGAGTTAGATAAATCATGTTAGATATTGAAAGATACATAGTTTCTGTTTTTCCTGGTTTCTAAAGAAGTTAGGGGTAAATTTTCTTAACAGAAGCTTCACAGGCAGGGAAATAACCCATCTACTGGTATTCTAAGACACCCAGAGGACGACTCGCGTGACTAAGGACAGTGGGTGGTAAGAAAGAGAAGACGAACAATGGTTCCAGACTCTGGAGGTTACTGTTTTCAAATCAAACTGAAGATTGTGGAGGCTTCTTCTGCCCAGAATACAATGAACCCTGCCTGGGGCACTTTGACCCCAGGTGTCTCCCTGAATGGTGCTCTTCTTTGCACATTTCAGCAGCTGGTTAAACTTTGTAGATTATAAAGGCATTTCATCAGGTTGGTGGGTTCATTCATCCACTAAATTTCACTTCATTCATTCATTCACATCCCAGGCACAAATGTTCTATGCTAGGGATATAGCCAAGAACAAAGAAATAGTTTCTGCCTTCACGGAATTCACATTCTGATGGTGGCTGAGAGGAGCACGGAGGGAGTCAGCACACACACAGAATGTTAATGAGCCGTGAGAGTGGTACCCACCGGGGACATGAACTGCATTCTGTGATGGAGAACGGAAGGGGGGCAGCTGTGAGCAGGCTGGTCCCTGAGCCCGCTCTGAAGAAGCAGCACGGCCCCGGAGCCTGAGAGGGGAGAAGCCGGCCAGGAGCCGAGCAAGGGGAGGGGTGTTGTGGGCGCTGGGATCCTCGAGCGCATAGGCCGTGAGGCTGAAGATGGTCTCGCGTGTTCCTGAACCTACCCCAAGTCCAGCGAGTGTGAGAGTGTGAGGGTGGACGTGAGGCAAAGGGTGACATAAGGAAAGACCAGAAGGACCATGAAAGTCTCTGCAGGACACAGTCAGAAACTGGACATCACTGAATTCCCAAGAAACCAATACAGAAATACTATTTTCCTCTCACGGGGCTTCTAAGCACCTTTCTGGTGCCCTCTTGCTCGTCCATTAAGAGCTTTCCTGAAGAAAGGAAGTAGGGAGCAAAGATACAGGCCGGAAGGGTGGAGGGAAACTATTCCTTACCTCTTCTTCTTCAAGTAGAATGAGCCGAACCACAACAATGTGAATTGCATTGCCAATGCTTGGGTTATGGAACAACCCAGTGACCTAGAGTCAGAAACAGAAGACCATTAGCCCACATAAACTGACAATAGATAAATCGCAGAGGCAGGGGCGGGGGGACAGCATTGTGATGCACGTAAACAAATGTAACCTTGTAGGCCAAGAAGTCTTGCTGGAGTGCAAAGAAGAGCGAGCTACGCCCCTGTCCTGATCCAGGGGTGACTGGATCAGTGATTGGCTGTGTGCTTGAGGGATTGCTGCCTTTCTACTCTTTGGCCCTTCCGCTGACCCAGGGGCTTCTCTCTTTCATTACCAGTGACTCAGGCAAACATCCTTCCTCATCTCGACAGGACTCACGGTCTCTGGGAAGGCAGAACGCAACAACCATGCAAACGCAAAGCCTGAAATTCAGGGTCATTAACTCTATTGCAATTCTAGCTCTGACTGCCTTGAGGAAATCATGTTCTAGTTCTTTGTGACGTTAGTTTACTCGTTTATGCACTAACGTAAAACAGTGAAATAAAGACCTACTGAAAGGACTGAGTCACTGGGTAGATACCTAGTAGAAGATATAACTGACAAACAGCCAATGTTCCCAGGACCCACAGTTTTCAGAGAAAGACTCATATGTTCTGAGTTTCCACCCTCAGTCACCGAGGCAGGGAAGCGATTCATAGGCCTACGTTAAAAGAATAATAAGGGACAAAGGCCTCTTATTTGGGGAGTGCGGAGCCTGTCCGCCAGCCGCCCCTCCCCTCACGGAGCCCGACGTACCATGTTCATGATGGTGAGGATGTAGGACTCCACGTTCTCACTGCCGTGGTACTCAACCATCTTCGTGTCTGCCACCACCAGCGTCTCCACCCACCTCTCCCTGCTGATGGAGCGCCGGGAGAGGCTGCGGCCAGGCACCGTGCTCCTCTCCCGCCGCAGAGCCAGCTTCCGGGCGCTGCCGAGGCTGTCTGCACACGCAACAGAAGGTGGGAGTTAATTCTCTCTCTCTCTCAACTATCGCTCACTGAGGACTTGTGATTAATAACTGTGTGGATGCGATGTTCTTAGACACACGACTGACATGGAAGAATGAGCAACTTAAATGAATACGACCAAGACAGCTGAAATTTGACACATACAGGGAGGCCGGAAAGTGCTTCTGTGAAGTTATCAGTACCTATGTCATGAACTAGGTCCCTCACTATAAGCAAGATAATACCATCAAGACTGGGAGCGTTCTCTTTCTTCTCCTTCTCTGCCTTTAAATTATTCACTGCCTACCGTGTGCAAGGCAATGTATCAGCTTTAAAATGCCGAGGTGACATCCTCGTGACTGTTTGAGGAACACACTGCTGTCGCCGTTCTGCAGAGGGGGAAGCTGACACTCAGGGTGGCTGGTTCCTTAAGGTCAGTGTAAAGGTAAGATGCAGGGCTTTCTAGGCCCTTAACATCATGTGTTTTCACACACACCACACCATCTCCCACAGAGTTAACACACATAAAACTGGAGAACGTGTAAGCTGGGAAAAGCTGCATGTGGTTCAGGTCACGCTACTTCACAGAGGTGCAGAAACAGCTGGGAGATCCAGGGCAGGACTGGGAAATGTCCGAAGTGACCAGCAGATTTCAGGATGAACGAGATTTAATGAATGAAGGTTGTAGCTTAGAAGGCAAGACCTAGGAGAGGCTATAGAATCATGAAAAAAAATAGAATCATTCTCAAGATCCCAGAATACTATAACTAGTGAGTAGCACCTCCTCGAAACTTGAAAGAGGTCTGTTTAAAACCCAGTGGGATAAAGTGCTACCTCAACCACCAGGAGGCTCAGCTCGAGCGGTGGTCAGCTCTCAGAGGTTTCTGAGCACTCAGCACGGCTTAGGACAGTGAGGCTCGACCGGTGAGCCGCAAGCATTTTTCAAACATGCAGCTCCTGACTGTCTAGTCAGGGGCAGGGACCCCCTTCCCCTTAGATTGTCAAACAAAAACAATGACGACAGCCAACACAGTAAGAGCCATCAGTGTGAATGAATCAAAATTACACCTATTTTTCTCAGATCAGTAAGAATATTTTGGTGTGCCACAGAGATTTAGTAATCGTATGTGCCAGGAGATGAAACACGGTGGAATTCACTGCCTTAGATGAATGTTTAAGGAATTATTCTGAGTGAAAAAAGCCAGCCCCAAAATGTCGCACGTGGTGTGCTTCCATTTCTAGAACTCTTTGAAATGAAAAAAGTTTTAGAAGATTAGCAGTCGCCAGAGGCCAGGAGTGAGGGATGGGGAGCGTGGGAGGGAGGCGGGTGTGGTCACAAAGGAGCAGCACTAGGGTCCCTGCGGGCACGGGGCTACTCAGTGCCCTGAGTGTGTTGGCGGGTAGGTGAAACTACACGTGGGATGGTAGAACTACACCTGTGTAGAAACTACACGCGTGTCATTAGTAATTACACAAACACATACACGTGAGTATAGCTAAAACTGGGGACACCTGAATAAGATGAGGGACTTTCTCCAAGTTCAGCTTCCCAACAGCCAACCGACCTTAGAACCCTCCTCCCCTTATTCCCAAATCTGTTCTGTCTTCCTCCCCTGCGAGCTGGGCGCACGGCTGCCTGGCTACTCCGCTGCCTGAGTGGAACCCACGGAGCTCCATCGGCATCTGCTATGGCCCATAGAGAGCAGTGCTCACTCCTTTCTTTCGAGTTCCCCCGCGGCCTCACAAGGGAACAGCCTCGACAACCACCTGCCATCGCGGCATGGCCCCTGGGAGGCCTGAGTCAGTAGGAGGTTATCCAAACCTGAACATCTAGAACTCCTGAGAAGGTCTCTGTGTGTTTTATACGGTCAAAAATTGTATTAAAACTAAGATGCTCATCCAGGCCAGAGCAAAGGTGCTTTGGGGTGGGAGCAAACGCATAGCCTTGACCTTCCAAATAACCAGACTCGGCGTTGGCAATCAGGACAGCGACCAGTCGCCCAGTTCCTTTGCCAACAGGAAACGTAACTTGTGGGGGTGAAATTTAAAGATATAAACCACATTCCCGCCAGCACAGTACCTTTCCCATAATCGGCCTTAAGCCATCTCAGATAAAAATGGAGTATCGCCCGCAGCCACAAAACCCGACCATCCCTGTCATTTTCCTTTTTCAGGTGTCCTGTTAATGTCAACTTAACGGAGAGTGACAACCGTCACCAGCAGCCTCCGAAGGATGCCTGTAGCACACACTGGACCAAGTGGATTTTCTGGGTATTCACAGAAGGCTAAAAACAGACAGGCTGAAGTCTCCCTTAGCCCACCCCACAGAAGAAATGGTATTGACATGACACTAACTGGCTGTGCTTGCAGAACCTTCACAAGCACAAAGTTCAGTCTGATTCATGACTAGGGCCACACTGTCCCCTTAGGCACTGTTACAAAAGAGAGGAACTGGCCAGATGAGGAAGGCATTGCTATCAATAGTCCATCAGGTGTCCAACCTTTGGGCATCTCCAGGCCACACTGGAGGAAGGAGAATTGTCTTGGGCTGCACATAAATACACAAGCACTAATGAAAACTGATGAGCCAAAAAAATGTTTTAAGTAAATTTACAGTTTTGTGTTGGGCCGCATTCATAGCCTCCCTGGACCACATGCGGCGTGCGGGCCATGGGTTGGACACCCTGGAGAACAACATCCAGCATTTGCTCTAGAATCAGCCCAGCTTCACTAAGGGGATTTTTTTTTCTTTTGCTACAGTGTCACATGGCATTGACAGCGATGATGAGCTTGAAGGTCGCCGCGTGCCTTCTCAATCGTGAAGGAAACCCTGCGACCATCCGAGCTCTCCTATGGAACAATTTCTATCACCTTCTGTGTGTTCAAACACCGAGGAAGCGTGGTGGCACAGGTGAAAGTGGAAGTCATGCAGAAGGCGGAACTCCGCTGAACCTTCATCAGCTCATAGTTCTAGGTGATGACGGAGAGGCTACTGCACAATGAGCTTCCAGTGAGCCAGCTCAGCAAAGGCAAATGCAGGGCTGACAGTGCAAGGACCCTCTCGGGGTCCTCTCGGACCTGGAAAACTTGGCTCAGCAGAACTAATGAGCTGGAACCTGAAGTTGCTCGGTGGTGTTGGCAGGTGACTCATGATTCCCATCTGTAAATGTAGGCTACCAACAGCATCTACTGCAGGGCTGTGTCTAGCACACAACCTGGTACAGAGTCAAGGCTAAATGAACAGTAACACCTCCTTCCCTGAAGCCCATATCTTCCTCTCGAAATCCCCCCAATCTGTCTCTTCTGCCTACGTAATCCTCTGGCCCCTCTCCTTCTGCCTCTCCTCACTCTCTCAGTACCATCTCCATTGGCCTTGTTCTGATTCCGAGAACGTGCCCTGCTCTTTGCCATGCCAGGCCTGTGTCTGTGCCGGCTGTGCTGCCCGGGACGCTCTCCCTGCTCCTTCGTCTCGCTGGCTGCTGGTCCTCCTTCAGATCTCGGCTCAGATGCTCTCTCCCCACCCCTCTATTCGCAGGATACATGCCCCACAAACAGGATCCCACCCCAGTCTGCAGGCCTTTGCAGAGCACTAACCACACTTAGAAATTTTACATTTGCACGTTTCTCCATGAATGTCAATCTCTACCACTAGGCTGTAAGTACTTTGAAGGCAGTGACTGCATCTGTTTTTTGTATTCCTCACTTTTCATTTCAAAATAATTTCAGTTGTATAAAATACCTGCAAAACTAGTAAAAAGTTACCATGAACTTTCCCCTGGCATCCCCATATGTTGCCACCTTACCGAAGCACAACTGTCCAGGCCAGAAAACTGACACTAATATACAAAACTGTTACCAAACAAGTGAGACCACTCAAGCGATAAAAAGAATTGGAGGTTGTAAGATGCACTGTGAAGGACACGAAGAGGCTGCCGAGACAGACAGAGTGTGGGAGGAGAAGGTATTTTAGCAGGACGATCAGGAAGAAACACTTCGAGGGAGTGACATGTATGCAGGGACTCAGATGATGAGAAACATGTGAAGACACAGAGGGAGAACATCCCAGACAGTGAAAACAGCAAGAATGAAATTCCGATGACAGGAACCAGCGTAGGGGTCCCAGGAGCTAGCAGAGAGATTGGCTGGGACGTGGTGAACGTGGGTCAAACGGCATAAGAGACGACCCTGAACAGACAGGGCCAGGTAGGTACGCGGCCTGGAGAGATGGCCACCGAGGAAGTGCATTAGAAATGACGTGATCGTCTCGGCCTCTCCTCCCTTGCACTGAAGATGCCAATAAAGATGTTCACTCCCACCATTTCCAAACGCCATGTTCTTCCCTAGGCCTCCTCAAATTCTGCCAAGGCCCAAACACTGCTCTTTACCTGCCGTGGGTTCCAGTACAGAAGCCCAGGCGGCACGTCATTGTCACACGTCTGCAGGCCCTCCGTCTGTCTGTCTTGACCGCGGCACTTTTGAAGAGGCCTGGCCGGTTTTTCTGTACAACAATAACCCTCCCCTGGGGCTTGTCCACTTTCTTCAGGGTTACACCAGATTACGCGTTTTGGGCAAAAATAGCACAGACATGAAATCATGCCCTTTTCCATGCACCCCATCCCTGGGTGTACTGTATCCATGTGTCTCATTGTTGACAAAGCTGACTTTTGTCACTCGATTAGGGTGGTTTCTCAGCTGTAAAGTTACTGTTTTCCCTTGGTAATTAATAACTATTTTGTGAGGAGACGCTTTGAAGTTACGAAAATATCTTGTTTCTCGTCATACTTTCACCCACTAATGTTAGCAAACACTGGCGATTCTTGCCGGCAACAACTCTTGCTCTGACAAAGAACGATTTTCTATTTCCATGATTCCATCTACACTTAAGAGTTAGAATTTTACTGTAAGCAAAAGTCTGTCCCTTCGCCGCCTTTTAAAAAAATTATCTATTTATAACTATTTGGACTTACGGGTATTTATTTAAATCGATCATGAAAATAATATATAAAAATAAAGAAAACAAATACTATCTAAAAATGTAATAAAAAGTGCAATGCATACAAGCCAAATGTCCTCTACTGTAATCCCAACCATTTGACACTGGAAAGGCTCTTAAACTCTCTGTGGCTAATTTCTCAGCTCTGAAATGGCATTAAACTTGTATGTCCTTGCCACTTTCCAGGGCTGTTATGGTGATCCAAGGCCATAACAATTATGAAAAGTTCTGTGTTCAGCCCTGGCTGGCATAGCTCAGTGGATTGAGCGCGGGCTGGGAACTAAGGTGTCCCAGGTTCGATTCCCAGCCAGGGTACATTCCTGGGTTGCAGGCCATAACCCCCAGCAACCACACATTGATGTCTCTCTCTCTCTCTCTCTCTCCCCCCTCCCTTCCCTCCCTAAAAATGGATGAATAAAATCTTAAAAAATTTTTTAAAAAAAGTTCTGTGTTCATATCAAGAACCAGTAACTGATATTACTTCAGACTTCTTAGAGATCTGAATTAAAAAAAAAAACCTCCTGAAGTCTCAACCAACCTATCAAATTACTGGTGAAATCCACTTTTTGCTCCTTCACTTAGGTCTACGCTCCAGCATCATCTGAAAGAAAGCCGGAGAATCTCATGTACAGGTGACCCTGAATCCTGTGTCTGCCACCAGAGCACAGAGTCAAGGAGACGAGGCTATAGGTTAGATCCCATCCTGAACCACTGCAGAGGCTCACCCTGCCTCTAACCCCAAATCCCGAAGTCTTCCTGCCACTCCCTCTCTTTATGGAAAGCAAACATGCATGAAGCATCTACATGCGCTAGTCACTGTCCTAGAAGATGAGGAAACAGTGGTGAGCAATACTGACGTCGTCCCTGGCCTCAGGGAGCTTGACTCTCATTGCAGAGACCACAAACAAGTGACACCACCCAAGCGATAAAAAGAATTGGAGGTTGTAAGATGCACTGTGAAGGACACGAAGAGGCTGCCGAGACAGACAGAGTGTGGGAGGAGAAGGTATTTTAGCAGGACGATCAGGAAGAAACACTTCGAGGGAGTGACATGTATGCGGGGACTCAGATGATGAGAAACATGTGAAGACACAGAGGGAGAACATCCCAGACAGTGAAAAGAGCAAGAATGAAATTCCAATGACAGGAACCAGCGTAGGGGTCCCAGGAGCTAGCAGAGAGATTGGCTGGGACGTGGTGAACATGGGGCAAATGGCATAAGAGATGACCCTGAACAGACAGGGCCAGGTAGGTACGCGGCCTGGAGAGACGGCCACCGAGGAAGTGCATTAGGAATGACGCGATCATCTCGGCCTCTCCTCTCTCGTGCTGAAGATGCCAATAAAGACTTTCACTCCCACCATTTCCAAACGCCATGTTCTTCCCCCGCGCTCCTCCCCTAAGGCCCAGACAGTGTCCTTACAGCCGAATCACAGCCTGCCGAGTAACTCACGGCCCTGCACAATTTATTCCCAGAACCCTGAACCTTCTCTCCCTTCCAACCACTCCCTCCAGCCTCTCCATCCAAAGCAACAGGGAGCTTTCCAAAGCGCGTTGTTACTGATTCGTCTCAGGACAGTGACCTTTAGTGACTTGGCTGTGCTGCTAGATAGCATTCCATTTTTACAGCTGACTTAACTGTTTCTGCTTCCTTTTCAGTTATTCTGAGACACATGGAACACTTTGGAGTCAGCCACAAGTGGCTCAGGAAATTCTAAATTAAAGCGCCTGCTGAGCTGCAGCTGGCCCCGCCAGGCTCCAGGACCCGGGGGCCGGCCGCACAAGCACACGCTGGTGCCTTCCAAACACACCACAGGCGCCGAGCACACTCCCTGCCATCGCGCTCTCGGAAAGCACGGAACTATGGCAACAGATGCACAAACAATGTCCTCCCTCACAAGAGGTACAATGCAAAATAAGCGCCGTTCAACGAACATCCACATCGCCTCCCTCAAAGCTCTTCAAGTCTCCTCTCTGAAAACGCACCCAGAGCTGGAATTGCAGAATCTCTTCAAAGGCGGAGGAATGGTTACTACTACTTCAACACAGAGAATACAAGGGGAGCACGACCCTGACCACACGTGCGGCGTGGAGATCGGGAGCTCAGCCTGAGTTCTGCGCACAGAAGGAGGTCTCTGTGCAGAGTTTTAAAGCTAAGTTAGCCCTACTTCTCAGGAACTCCAGAGAGAACTCAGCTTACTTGACTTCTCTCTGCCTCAGTTTCTTCATCTGTAAATTAGGAACATATTGGTATTTATCTTGTGGAATTATTATACGCGTGAAATGAGTTGATGCTCAAAACACCTATAACAGCAGTTGGCACACTGTAAAAGTTAATAAATGTTATCTAATACTATTAATAACTGATCGAACGAGCAAAACCTGCCTGGAAACCCTGCCATACTCACCGCCAGGTACTAGCACAGACAGCCTCAGGGCTCAGGATGGTGAGCGCGGGTCTCCACATAAGCCCCAAGTGCACAGACTACCCCAGAGAGAGGAAAAGCTTTCAAGAGCTTCTCCAAGGCAAGCTTCAAATGGGTGGCCATAAAAGCTCGGGGATGAGAAAACGTGCATAGAGGAGTGAAAGCAGGTTATGCAAAGGAAGTCAGGAAATCTTTGCCGCGGATCTGCCTCTTGCAGAGGCGGAAGAGTCTGCAATGCCAAGCCCTAGGGGTTCAGCCGAGGGCGTGCATGAGTGGACAAGTTACCGTAGGTTCAGTGGTGCCACAGGCGGGGAAAGGAGTCAGTGAGGTTGGACAACATAAAGAATGAAGACAAGGACATGTCCCAGATCACTCAAGTAGATGAGAAGCTGTGATTGCTCATGGAACAAACTGTCAAAGATGAGCCAGTCTGGCCTCTCCATCTCAGACCTCACCTCCCCGGAGCCTACGGACTGCCTCTCGGACAAAGAGAAGGGTCCAGATGAGATAAGCTGACACAACATCCTCCCGGGGCTGAGCGCCGGGCCCTTGGCTCGCTCAGCCCGACATCTGGTCTCGGGACTGGCACGCTGCCTGGACCGCCGGCTGGGTCAACAGCAATTCAGGTCGTGGCAGAATGGGGGGTCTGTTCTAGGCTGGACTCCATGTAGCTCGGCCTCATTTTAAAATGATTGGCGGACTTGGTAGGAATTCATATCTGGATTTTAAACAAATACGAGTCAGATACCCCAAATTCCACCCTGGTTTTGTAATTGTGGAAGGCATGAAATCTGGGGTCTTATGGCTCCGAACTGATGCTTCTGACACTCAGGAGATGCTTCTTCCCACTGAGTCCTTCTTAGGGTCTGATTCACAGTGCGAAAGGCAACAAAGGGACCCATCAGTGTGATCGAAAGGGCCAATCAGGGAGCCATTCTTGCACCCCTCAGCGGTACTGCTCTATCAGGAGTTATTGTGTGGGGACGTGGCCAATCGGCGGCAGCAACGAGAGCAGGGAGCTCATTGCCGAGGAAATCAAGGTCCAGGGAGGCAAAACACAGAACCAAGTAAACAGAAACCACTAGCGTACAAAGTAATGTCCTCGTTAGTTCTCACAAGAGCTTTTTGAACACACGGACTTGAAGCTACAACTCTTTCTTGTTTATTTCTAAAGCACCTTTGATCCTCCAGGCTCCAAGAGGCATCACAAACCGGGATTTGGAAATGGACTCAACATGGGCATTTGATTTATAGGGAGAGCCTGCTTTCCTTCACAGAGGGGTCATGTGGCCCCCAAATATAGTCCGATGGCCAGATAAATTAGAAGACAGCAAGAAAAAAAAAGAAGAATCAGGGGAAGAAGCTAAAAAGAGTGAAAAATAATGAGGCCAGTTTAAAGACCGTCACTGTCTTCTGTCTTCACTGCTGTGTTTGCTCCTTGAACTTGGCTCCAGTTCTAGCCATTATGGACGGGAAATGTGATTAGTTCTTCCAGTCAGACTGTTTATATGACAAAAACCCACTCGGGTCAATAGAAGCAAAGCTATTTCTGAGACCTAAAAAAAATTGCTAGGGCCCAATCATTCTGGTTATTATCATTCAGAATAAGAATCTCAAAATCTACTGTAATCTGACAAGGAATTCCTTTCCAGTGTGACAGCATGGTCCCCTTGGTTGGATACCTGTCCTCCAGGTAGAGACCAGAGGCACAGGTGTGAGTTTTGTTGGGATACCATGTGTTTGTATCTGAATGACGGATTAAGTAACAGCCAATGGTTGATTATATGTCTAAAGGATGGGAAAAGCCCCTTTAAAAATGTCAAGTGAGTAATTAACCATTCTCAGCGTCTACTGACTTTCAAGGGATTTTTTTGTTTTTGTTTTTGTTTTTAATTCCAGGCATGAGCTGGTTCGTTGGTTACAAACTCCTGTGTCTGTGTCTGTACATGAACTTGACTCAGCCACAGACTTGAAGCTGCCAGCTCCCGTGTGTGTATTAAATGAGATGTGTGTGGCGGCTATAGGTCATGTTATCTGTGTCCGTGAACTTTGCCAGTCTGTTAGGGTGCTTCTGCGTAACAGATGGCTCCTGAAGATTACCTCTGAGTTGTCAACATGGAATAGACATCGGTTACTTCAGTTAAAAGTGGGGAATCAGATGGGTGGTTGAGGCTGCCCTGAGAGCAAGTGAGTTGTGTGTGTGTGTGCACAAGATAATGGGACGTGGTTTTGTTTGTTAACGAAAAAGGGAATGCGTCTCACAATAACATATCCGGCTGTCCCCGAATGTGAAAAAAAAGATGACAAAAGTCAAAAACCTTCATGGGAACAGGATGGAGAAGGTTTGAAGAAAAGGAAATTTTAGTTGCCTTCGTTTACAAAACCTGCAAATGTAAAAGTCTGAAAGGAGCCCTGGCTGGGTGGCTCAGTGGGTTGGAGCCTTGTCCTGTACACCAAAAAGGTTGCGGGTTTGATTCCTAGTCGGGGCACATGCCTGGGTTACAGGTTTGAACCTCAGTGAGGGCATGTGTGGGAGGCAGCCCTCACGTCCATGTCTCAGTCTCCCCCTCCGCCTTCCTCTCTCTCTAAATCAAAACACACATCCTCCAGTGAGGAATGCGTATGTGCATGCATGCATACATACATACGTACATACATATTTTCAAGCAAAGAGTTTGAGAGAAGAAATTTGTTTAAAATTTTGACAAATCTAGTTCAATTTTCACTTAAAAACACTTATGATTTTCTTACTGCCAAATATTACATTAATATAAAATTCAGAATGTGGTTTTCTTTCCACCAAAATGATAAATTAGTCTTGGACCATTCAGTCTGCTGTTATCAAGAGGTCGTCAACATTATCCTTTATTTTCTGCATAATTTGTCCAGATAACAAAGAGTTGGCTAATCACCAGAATAATTTTGTGCTTTGTGCTAACTTCGTGTGGACTTGATATTCAGAAAACAAAGACCCAAGTGCTGAAAGACTGAAGTTCCTTACAATGGCGTTATTTTCACGCATATATTTTTAGATACGCGGTTCTTGTCCATGTGAACAGGTAGCTGAGCGAAGCCATTCGTTGTTGCTGGGAGCTTAGGCTTCCATCTGAAAAATAGTGTCTGCTTTCTTTTGATAGCTCTTTTCAAGACAAGACCCTCAATTCAGAAAAAAATATTACTGCCAAAGTAATTTTAAGCATCACATCATCACATTACAAAACTTTCTGTATGGCGAAAACTTTCTGTATGAGAATGACTCAAACAAACATCTGGGGAAGCAGTCTTTTGAATAGAGGTTTCTGAGATGAAATCCCAGATTCTTTACAAACTCTCCAGGCCAAAGCTAATTCTCCGGCTTCTGCAGTGGTTCTGCTTCTTCTGGGGGTAGACGTACAGGCTGCACGAGAATGTGTTATGTGGAATGTGTTATACATGTTGCTCCTCTGGAAGTGAAGCAGGCAAAGAACACAAAACATAAGGACACCAGCCCTTTGTTTGTGATCAGAAATAATCTGAGGGGACTGCTAATGCCCATACAAAGGATTCTTAAGAAAGAAAAATTACCCAGAACTTGAAGAGCAAAAAGATAACTGGGTAACGTGTTATCTTGCAGGGAGTTGCCCAGCGAGCCCACCTGGGCTCCCGGGACTCTCCAGGCGCCAGATGTGAGGTTGTTTGACTTACTCTTCACCACCGATAAGGACCCCGACGTTTCACAGACCTAAAATAGATGCTCATTTGCAGAGAGTTTATAAGCTACAAATGCTTTTTGTGCACTACACAAGATAACGCCAAAGGATGGGGTTTATTGCCTCGGAGGAAACTGGCCCGTTGTGCACCTAACTTAGCAACCGCCGTGCCTTCTTGACTGTGGGTTGTTCTCCCTCGTCTTTCCTCACTGGCTTGAGGCCACGAGTTCCTCGTATCCTCCTGGGAACCTGCCTTGTCACCCTGCCGGTCCCCTCATGACAGCTGTCATTAAAACCTGACGTACGCCCGCCATAATTTTTATCAGACTTGTGCTTTTTTTATTCATTAAAAATCATATTTTGATATAATTGAACAAAGGAACACACTCAGTCACAAAAAAACTAATTTAAAGTACCTGAAGTAATTTCCTTGTAATAATGAAACATCGTGACAAGGATCCATCTCTTAAACTCATCATATCTCTCCAAAATTCACCTGAAAATGTCCTCCCTGGCCCAAGGTCAAAGGCTTCAGAGTCTTCCTCACTGTCACCTCCCTCCTGGTTCTACTACATACAAGCTCCTGTCCAGAGAACTGGTCCAGCAGGACTAAACTCTGCTCAGCGCACGGGAGAGACTCACCAAGCTTGCCGAAACAGAATCCGTATTTTACTGGTGTGGGGAGGGGAAAAATCTAAGGACACACGCACATTTACAGTCTCAGTAACACCACAGAGTTCAAGAAGCTCTATGGATTTTTATGGGTTGGGAAGTTGGGTGTAAGCAGAGATGAAGAAAGAAATTCCATCACTTTTTGGTTCTTTTTTTGTGCGTGTCACAGGAGAGAGGTGCTGTTGGTTGTCCTATGTCCTGGCATCACGGAGCTTTGTGCGGTCTCTGTTTCCTTGCTGAAGGCGTGCCGGATGGGCCATGAGGAGGGAGAGAGGGGCGCCCATTTTCTGCAGGTCCATCAAAAAGGTGGAAATCTGGGGCTCAAGCAGGCAATGGTTTCAAATGGATAAAAACAAAATGTGCACCCCTCCCTTGCTACTTTTTTTAGCACCATTTTGCCTATTTTTTGAGGCAGGAAGCTCAGTCCTTTCAAGTAAACTGCCTCTCTATGCACCCAAATTTCAGCGAGTCTCATGCAGGGACTCAGAGCAGACTTTTGCTCTTCTTGTTCAATGGAATAGGAAGTGCACTGAAAGGGGGGAAGCGATGAACTAGTTATAACAGCCCTGTGCCAGACCCTGTTAGAAGTGCTTTGCATGTATTAAGTCATTTAATCTACACAATAATCCCACGAGATAAATACAACAGTTGCCCCCATTTTAGAGATGAGAGAAGTTCCTTACTACAGGCTGCACAGTCAGTAAGCCATGGACCAGAGAGGTAAACACAGCCAACTTGGTTCTTAATCACTGACTGCACTTGATCTCGGAAATACACTCCTCCCTCACCACCTGTCCTGTGGCAAGTAAAAGGCCTTGATCACTGAATAATTTAATGGTCCTGATCTTGATATCTTTATCATTATACATGCATTCTTCAACTTGCCCAATCTGTCTACTTCATTAGCTATTGTGAAATTAAAACTGCACACCAGCCAAAATCCACAAATAAGAACTTAATAATTTTTCCTATCTGCTTGAACTTGCATTCTTAGGTAGGAAGGTAGATGGGTTGGGTGGGTGGATGATGTACATAGACAATATGCAAGCTGTAAGAATGCGCAAAATATGACCTACAGAGAAGGAACAGGTGGATGCTAAGGAAATGCAAAGTAGAGTTGTGACAGGTGGGCTCTCAAAAGAAGCCAAGAAGGATATGTTTTTGTAACAGGTTTTAAAAGCAGTCATGAGAAAAGCAGACACTCCTGTATACTCTGGACTGAGTGAAAAGTGATGCAACTCTTCTGGACCACAGTTGGGCAATTCTAAACTTTCTAAATGTACTTTACTCTTTGGCCTAGCAATTTCATTTCCAGAGATTCAACTAGAAAATAGTTGCATACGTGGTTAACTTGCTTTGCTAACCAGGGAGTGATAAGAGGGTCAGGTGGCCTCGGCTGTCCTACAAATTCTCTCTTAAGTAGGATGATTTCGCAGCACTATCAACTTCTAAGAATCTTCACAGGCTGGGCCTGCAAAATGACACTTGAAATCCCTTCTCACTGAAGAGCTTACCCACAGGACAAACCTTCCTCAGCTCCTAGCCACTGGGCATCTTTACTTGCTGGCACTCAAGTTAATTTAGGAATAAAGGCAACATGAAAAGCAATAATTTTACTGGTTTTCTGAAAAGTAGAGAAGTCTCCATGGTAGATAGATGCTGTTTTTTTTAACGTCTTTTGCTCAAAACCCAATTTAAAAAAATTGCTAAACAATTATCAAAATATGGAAGCCAAAGAAATATCTGGGAAGTGGGAGAGAAAGGGAGAAGTCAAAGCACTCATTTATATCTAATATCTCATTTAAATATTTAAATGTTGCTTGTAGCTTGATGTGCATGGTGATCTTATCCATCTGTACTGACAACAGCAAATCCAAAATCTTTATTACAAATGTTTGCCAAACATCTCACAAGAAATATGCTGCTTGTAAAAACATCCAAACAGATATCCACAATGGAAGCCATCCAGATGCTTCTAAAATTGTGAGTTGGACAATGGGATGAAGATGAATCCTTCGGTGAGAATGAAAGCAATTTCTGGCATCAGCATACTAAGCTTCTTCAGTGGGCACTTAATAGCTCCCACCCCCCAAAATGATAGCCAACTCCAAAAAGTGCCCTTATTTTCAATGCTAGCAAGTAAATTTCCAGATTCGGGAATAGCCATTCCAAGTCCTTTCACCCTTCTTGTCACAAGTAGGTCATGCAGACTCAGTCCTTCGATGGCAGCCACCGGCAACAAACGCGCAACAGGATTCTCAGCGGCCAGAGAAAAGCCAGAGCCAAGAATGCGATCAGTGTTTATATCACTAGGGACTTGATGGCTCCAGGACAAGCCTCATCAGCCAGAGAGCAGCCGAGGTGAGCTGCAACAACATTAGCTCTGCTTTGAAAGGAGTGCTGAGCTGCCTGTTTGAAGTATGTTCCCAGTTCTATTCGCTCATTCCAAGCGCAGTCGGTCATGCTGGCACTGGAATCTAGGGGAACCAAAGTGGAATGGCGAGCAGATGGAACCGCCCCCCCCGGCTAAACTGGTTCAATCACTTTGTAGAACTGTCAAGTGTCAACTACAGCGGAACATATGCATGCTGTGTGACCCAGCAATCGCACGTCTCGGTATGGAGGTGGACACATCCCTCCAAAATGTGTACACGTAGTCCCTAAAAGACACAGACCAGCATGTCCACACAACACCAGTCACACAGGCCCAGTGGGAACTACCAAAGGCGCATCCACAGCGCGCGTCTGATGGAGCTCTCTACAGCAGAGAATGATCTTCAACCACCCGCATCTCTACAGATGACTCTCATCAGTGCAATGTCGAGGGGAAAAAATACATGTACGCAAGTGTGTATATTGAGTTACCCAATTTATATGAAGTATCAAGAAGGCAAAAGTAATCTGTTCAGTTAAAAGTGCTTCCTGTTCTGTTTCTTGATCCGGGTGTTAGTTACGAAGGTGTGTTCAGTTTGTGAAAATTTTCAACTATGCACTTGTGACACATGCACTTACATTCTATACCTTTTCTAAGTTGAATGGATAGAAAAGTAAAACCCCCTATCCAGCCCGTCAGTTGCAGTGGGGTGCTCAGGTCAGGAGGTAGCATGCATCATCGGGGGAAGGATTCTTGTCGCAGCCCCCAGCGGGCTGGAGCCAGGGGCTCCCTGACCTCCCGGCATGGGAGGCTCCCTTTCGCCTAAGTCCGGATTTCCACCTGCAAAATGCTAAGTATGGGTATTCCAAAGGCTGCAAGTCTGGTAGTGACAGAGACATAGCCAGGACAGAAGATACTGCCGAGATGGCAGAGCAAACTCTCAACCCAGCCCCTCTTGTCAACGGCAGAGGAAATGCTTGAACACTGCACCCTGGGTTTGCACCCATCTCAGCTCCGGGTCTCCTCCATGGCCTCCCCCTTCCCCACTTGCATCTCTCTCTGTTTGCAAGCAGAGCCCTTGCTGAGAGTGAAGCCCATCACCTTATTAAGCTACAGTGCCCTTCCTGCAGGTCCTCTGAGCCTCCCAAGGGCTGACCCCAGCTGCTAGGGTCTCTGCTCACAGTGATCTGTGGCTGAGATTTCTTTACGTAAACATAACAAGCAGCGGGGTTGTTATGTGAAGACTTTTCATTCTGATGGCGATGCCACGGGACTTCCTCCTCCTCCTCCTAGCTGTAATAAAACTTTCCCTGACAACTTGAGAGAAAGGTGAGGAGGCAGCTGAGAATCCCAGCATCCCAGTGGGGGCGGACAGCTGGCCTCAGGCGCTCGGCCTCTCCTGTCGTGTGTGCTTGGGTCAGCTGCACACCTTGCTCTTCTCGTCCCCCCTCTGCTTGGGCAGAAGCCCCTCCTCCCCCTTTCCTGTCATTGTCATCACAGTCTCAGGTTAGGTGCATGGGATGCACAAGGTGAACTCCATGGGTCCTTGGAGTCTAGAAAGGATGTTCTTATTTTCCTTTTGTGTCAGGGAAAGGGAAATGATCCCATTTCTTTCTAGTGGCTAACATTTTATCTGTGCATTTAATCCTATTTTTGTCACTAGGATCTTGTCAGTCATTCTCCTGGTCTCCTGCACCTCAGCCTCTGCTCGCCCACCAGTGTCTGCCTCTCTGCCTGCAAGGAGCACAGATGGCTGCTACCTCCCAGCAGGCTGGCTCTGGCCTCACAGCCTCCTCCACGCTCCTCTCCTCCCCTAACAGGGTGGGACAGGGAAAGAGCCACTAGTCCCAAATCAGATCTGGGTTCAAGGACTGGCCACATCAGTTACAACCAAGTCGTTTATCCTTCCTGCTCTTGAGTTTTCTCCTCTAGAAACTGGAGGCCAAACACAGCGAAGATGGAGCCCACGTGCACCCCAGGTCCTGGCAGGGCGGAGGCAGTCGGTGCTCGCTGAGTGGTTCGTGGACTCCCCTCTGCTTCCCAGCCACCTGCACCGGAGCTCGGGCCAGTGGCCTGTGAGTGGCTGTCACATGTGCTTCCAACTGCTCTGGCCCCCTCTCCCCTCTCTCCTTCTGCAGAGCTCTGGAGACCAGATGTTTCAGGTGGTACAGACGGAAGACATAGGGAGGTCCCTGACCCTCAGGTGCGATATGAGGACTTTTACGCCTTCCCTGGCTGAAACTACCGAGCCTCTGGCGGTGACTGGTGCAGGGGCCCGGCATCCTCCTGCCCATCCCGGGGGCTCCATGCAGGTGGAGCTGCAGCGAGCCGTGCACCGGCCCCTGCTGCTCTCCCGGGCTGCGGCCCAGCAGTGTGGCTGTGGGCAGATCACATGTCCTTTCTGGACTTCCGTGCTCTTTTTTCTAAAGGGGTTTTTTTATATAGTTCTGGATTTTGAATGCTTTTCAAAGCATAAAACCCTTTCTTTCCATAAAGTCTGATGTCAAGACCCCAAATTGAAACTTGTGGAGATGCTCTAGTTGATTGAGAAGGCGGGTGGGGGGCGGATCCCACACTTCGAAATGCTCCCCTTGGTCCCTGAGAACTGAAGCTGATGTCATTCCTTTATTTCTGTACACTAAGCAATACCGGAAACAGACATGCTTTTCTGTCCCCATTTTAAACAATGCTGAGACCAAGCGAGGACACATGGACCGTGTGTGCTCTGGACAGTCCTCTCCCTGGAAGATAAGGCTCTGCCCCTTGCACGCAGCTCAGCTATCAAGACTAACAGCTTGCTTATCATGAGCCACTTGAAGATGCTGGCCTTGCTGAGCCCACCGATCCAAAGCTACGACGTCATACACTCTTCCAGGCCCAACCATTTCCTCCTTTACAAGGTGGGCCTTGAAACCACCCACTCCAGGCCCGAGAATCAGGTAAGCACCCTGCCCCAACTCCCCCACGCGAGACTGCTGAGCTCGCCCTGCTGCAGCTCGTCTGGTCAACTTGCGGTTCCTGCTCAGCAGGTGTTCCTGCTGGTCTCTGAGCTGTGGGCCCGCTGCAGAAGCACTGGTTTTTCATCGCCACCGAGGCAGCTATCTCTAAAATCCCACTGAGCTCTAATATTCTACTTAAATTCCTGCCAGTGCAGTCGCCCAGCTCTCTAAGCACAGTTTCTCTTTATCTGATCATGTAAGACCAGACGTTTAACGGAAGGCATTTGGCAAGAGCCCGCCCCTCCCTCCCTGCCTTATCATCACATCCAGCCCGGAGGACTGAGATGTTGCATTACCCAGGACTTTCCCCCTTACATTATCAAACTCTGTTGCCCTCCCAGAGCTCAAAACTGCCTGAAGTCCTCACAGCTCTGGGTATATAGGTGCATCAAGTTTGAGGAGGGCGGAAGGGGGTGGAGATGAAGCATCTGAGAGTACATCACGTCGACCAGGAAACAGAACCAGGGGCTGGGCACCACTGAGAGGCCCTGCAGGAACTATCGCCATGAATGACCTTGCCAGACAGGTCAGGGAGGAAAGCCTCACCATGCGAGGTTTGCAATCATAGCCGTGACTCTGGCTGAAGACACCTTGGGAAGATCCCTTCTCAAGTAGACTTGGAGGGCCAGCAGCAGCCTCGTTCACCGGGAACTCCTTAGAAATGAAATTCCTGGGCTCCACTGGAACCTATTGAACCAGAAACTCCAGGGAGGAGCGCTCAGCGATCTGTGTTTCAACCAGTCCACCAGCGACTCAAATGCACATTCAAGTTCAAGAACCACTGCTCACTTAGAAATTATTACACTCCTAATTATTTTATTTTACAGAGAGGAAACAAAACAGAAGCCCAGAGAGGCTGAGTCACTTGCCCCAGACCACACAGCTCACCAGTGCCAGGGCCAGGACGAGCACCCAGGCCTGTGTGTCCTGTTCTGGTCACCTTACACTCACTGCATGGCCCAAGCAACAGCCACCAAACAGCCTTAGTGTACAGCAGTCACCAGAAAAGCTCCATCTGCAAGAGGCTTAAGGCAGCGATCTGTTTGGAGGAGGGTCTCCAGGGGACTAATGCTGAATGCCTTTTCCCCTGGTGAGTACACTGATTTCTCTCCCAAGGGACGCTTGCTTGAGGAGGCCCGGGCAGAAGGCTGCAGCTGTGGGGCTTCTAAAGACATGCAGGCCCTGGCCGGTAGCTTAGTTGGGTAGAGCACTGTCTCAATACGCCAGCACCTCGGGTTCCATCCCCAGTCTGAGCACATAACAAATTTCTCTCTCTCTCCCCAACCCCCTAAAAAAAGTTAGTAAGTAATAAAAGAAATTCAGTGGCAGAGATCCAAGTCCCTGGTGAGTGGACCACCTAGAAATCATGGATTTGCCCGTAGTACCTCACTAAAAACCATCCTTCGTGTTTGTTTGGTGCACTGCACTTTATGAGGTGCCTTCCTGCTCTGAAGCCTCGTGAACCCACCCGTTTGGAAGGCCAGGCCCAGAAAGCCCTCTGTCAAGACAGCACGCCCTTGACTTGAATCTTTGCCAGTGGCTGTTGGGCTCCTTCTGGTTCCGGGGGAAGCTCCCGGTCCTAATCAAGTCAGCTCAGCACCTGCTGCCAGAGGCTTGCCCTAGAGATTCCTCTCTCCTCTCACCTCCATTGAAGGGGTGCTTCTACCTCATCTGCTGGAGAAACAGGACCTGCAAGCAGGAAATCCAGACAGGGTTGTGCTGGGCGCCGGGTGCCGTGACTCAGGGCTGCCCGGGGCCCCGTGCGCCTGGGTCAGGGTCGGGCCCCGCCTGGACATCCGGGCTGGGATGATCCCTGCATGCACGTGTCCCTGCATCTCCAAGTGCATCTCAGTGACCCAAGAGCAGGCCCTTCAGGCTTGTGCCTCGTTCCCTTCTCCTTGGAGGCACTTCGCAGCCTTGCGACTGCGTCTCTACAGTAGGAAGGTTGAGAGCAGTTCCCCAGCTGTCAGCAGCTCTCCCTCCTTCGCAGAGAGCAAACCCAAAGCGAATGAAGTCTTCCTCCGCCTTGCAGACTGTCCTGATGTATGGGATCCCTGGGCACTTCCATTTTGGAGACTTTCCAAGGCCTTCGCCTGTTACGGATGCTTGAGTGCTAGCTCAGGGTTTATTCCAGAGGGCTTCTGGTTCTCTCTCCAAGCTAATTCTCTTCATTGTCTCCCTGGCTGTCCCAAGCCACCTTTTAATTCCTCAGGCCCCCCAAGGTGTGTGTGCTGGAGGCCTTGGTACCTTTGCTCCTGCAACACACTTCTCCCTGGATTTTGTGTGCCTGGCGCCGGCTCCTTCCATCCATTCTCAGCCCGACTCCAACCACCATTTTATTTTCCCCTCTGTCCTCCGTGGCTTCGTGCTGCTAATTCCATTTGTTAGTTCCATTCCTGGTATTAACTGGTTTCTATTTTAATATCAATGCATTTCTGTATCAGCCTTGCTATGAGAAGGCGGGTGCCCTGAGGGTGCTGCCTGCTGGGTTCACTGGCACTGCCAACGCATCGGCAGATTGGGCGAAAGCACAGAGGCTGAGGTCCCTCACATTTCTACAGAAAAGGACAAATATGTTTAACAAAAATCGGCCCCAGGCCCTGGTGCGCTCAGGAAACGCTCCGCTGGCCGGTGAGTGAGCTGTGGACACCCCGCCCTGCTCCCTGGCAGCCCTGGACCCTGGCCCTCCCCAGAAGGAGGCCGGGTCCTCGTGTGCCTCGGGCTCCCTGAGGCTGGAGGAAGTTATTCCACCACCAGGGATGTTTACTGAAATAGTGCAT
This sequence comes from Phyllostomus discolor, assembly GCF_004126475.2. Lineage (NCBI taxonomy): Eukaryota > Metazoa > Chordata > Mammalia > Chiroptera > Phyllostomidae > Phyllostomus > Phyllostomus discolor. The sequence goes on along the minus strand of NC_040905.2, from coordinate 12,570,644 downwards.
TTCAGCTGCAAATCCACAGGCTGGAAAAGAAACAAGCAGGGGAGAGCGGAGTCAGGCACTGATATGAAAAGGCCGCTGTGAGGAAGGCGGGAGAGAGCCAGCTCCCCGCAGGGCCCTGCCGGCTGTGGGGCCAGACGCTTGCATCCGGGCCCTGGGCCGTGGGGGCCCCGCCTGTGAGAGTCAGCCACAGAGTGAGGGGGACGGAGTGGGTGTTCTGGGCTTCCAACCTCCCGACTCCGCCCTTTTCCCTCCAGGGGTCATGACCTTTGCACTCCAAGCCTCCTGCCCAGAGGCCCTCACGTGCTCAGGACACGAGTCTGCTCACGGGCATTTGGTGAGATCAGGCACCCCTGGAGCGCCCCTGCCCTGGCCGCACGCTCTTCAAGCCCCACCTCTTCCTGAGAGAAGGGCCGTGTCCCCGCCAGCAGGGCTTCTGGCCCCAGGCACACAGGCTCTTCCACAAAACCTGCTGTCACCCTGGCATGGGAAAGGCCACCTGCCCCGGAGGGCAGTCAGTAGAGGGAGGGAAGGCCAGTTAGAACAGGGAGGGAAAGACAGGATTTCCTGAACCACATGACTAACTGGGAACGCCAGGTATGGCTGGACAAGTCATGGAACATCTCACTCATGATAATCTCATTGATAGAGTATCTCATTACCCATGTGCCTGTGCATGGACACATACACACAGATCTGTAAATGTGCATACACACACGAAAATAGAAGTGCACACAATAGGAGATGTCCATATTAGCTCTGTGACGAGAATGCAATGATATTTTATATTCACATACCTGTATAGAGTTTCCAAGCGTTCTATGATGCAGCCATAACGTACACAATCACAAAAGGAGTTTAATGGGAGAATACCTGGCAGCCCACCGAGTGCCCAGGTAGATAGGTAAGAGATCCAGTGGGACCATGCTCTGCAGTCCTGTGAAGAACCAGGGGCATCGCCTGGGACTTTGGCAACTGGCAGGTCGGGCAGACCCTGTTTCTGAGCAAGCGGCCCAGTCTCCCACCGTTTCCCTCCACACGAAAGGAAGAGATGCTGGCAGTGGTGAGACCCATCACACTCAGTTCCGGGCAGCAGAGCGAGAGGGTTGAGAATCGGTGCTGTGTGTGTCTGGTGAGCGCGACGTGGGTGGAGAGGTGGGCAGGGGGAGGACCACGGAATCTGTCTGCTGTGTCTCCTTCCCTCCTGCTCTTGTACTGGTTCCTCTAGATGGTTAAAATATAGAGTTGAAACGCCTATTTTTATTTTTCTTATAAAACTTTCATTCATTAACTTAATCTGTAAAGGGATGAATAAAAATCTATCATTTTATTACTTTTTTAAGTGACAGACAAATAGACTAAACTCGGTGGGTGGTCTTCCAAAGGCCGGTCGGCTCCCACCCCTGGTCCACAGAAGCAAGAGTCAAATGGCAGAAGGGCCTTCACCCCCTCATCAGACGGCAGGGGCGCTCGGGGGGGGGGGGGGCCACTTCACACCGTGTCCCTCCCTGGTATGACTTCATGGACCCCACCGCTCCATCCTAACGAGTTTCTGTGTGACCCTTCGGCTCTGCTCATTCAGGGTAAACCAACTCTCTTCCAGAAGCTCTTCAGCAATGCAGAGGCGTCCGCCTCAGCAGAGACAGTCCCAGGGCTGAGCCCAGTGGTTAACAGCCCAGGAGTCAGACGGACCTGGTGCAGACAGCGGCTGGGGCCACGCCCTGTGCACATCCAGCCGGCGCTGTGATTGGCCAGAGGAACCCCAGGCCACTGGCGTTCCCTGAGCATTTGCCATCAGTGCCATTCCACAAGCCACCACTCCACACGTAGCCAAGGGGACTCGTCAGCAAGACGGCTGCTGCCTACCAGCCCCACATGAGGGCCCTTCACCCTCTCCAGCTCACACAGAACCTTGGCCACGCAAGGACCGTGCGTGCATCTAACAGGTGAAGACAGTGAGGCTCAGAGACTTTCAGAAACTTGTCTTCAGTCACAGAGCTCCTCAGTGCCAAGATTCACACCCAGATCCATATGACATATCAAAGCCTGGACCCTCGCACACACTCACACTGAGCTCTTCGCATCAGGATGTGTCTGGAAGATGGCTGAGCAGTCAGGGATGGACACAGCCCCTGAGCAGCGACCAGTGACCAGTAACCAAGCCACCAGAGGAAATGCAAAGGCCCCAGATTCCTCCTTTCTCTCCTCCACTCTGCAACCAACAGCTCTGTTCCCTGCTTCTCCTGGCAACTGGAGACCAACAGTCCTCGGTCTCTCCAGGGAAGCAGCCAGCACTATATAACCCCTGGGACTCTACGGTGAAAGCTGTCCCCGTGGGCAAAGAGGAACCCCAGGGGCTCTGCCTGAACTGCTCATAGTGCTTCTGGGTCAGCGGGGAGAACACGGCCCTGCAAAGCCCACCCTCAGAAGTTACGTCAGAAGACAGAAGCAGCGGCATCTGCCAGAAACCTCAGTTTCTTCTGACATCAATCATCCTGACACTTAGTCACCATATATTTTTGAATAGCAATGACAGACTTTACAAATTGTAACAATAGCAGCTCACAGGCATCACCCATTCAATTTACTATGCTAAAACACGTGTAGCTTGCCCTGGCTGGTGTGAATCGGTGGACTGAGTGCTGCCGGTCTGCAAACCAGAAGGTCACTGGTTCGATTCCCGGGGAAGGGCACATGCTGGGGGCATGCACGGGGCAACTGATCGATGTTTCTCTCCCTCTCTTTCCCCCTCCCTTCCCCCCATTTTATTTATTTAAAGTAAATTTTTTAAAAAGTGTAGCTTTTTTCATCCCTCACAACAGCCCAATCCCCCGACAGTGATTTTTCCGAGCCCAATTCCTGAGAGTGATTAATGAAGAAAGTGTGGGTGCTTACGTTCCGCGTTGGTGAGGGTGCGGAAAGGGGAAGCTGCTTGAGAGGAGGGAACCCCCAGAGAGGAAGGGGGCGGGGCCGGTGCCAAAAGGTGCAGGGAGGGGCTGGAGGGCACTTCCCTGGAAGACAGGTCGGGGGAGTGGGGGTGTCTGGCTGGGGCCAGGGGAGGACCCATGCCACCCTGACGGGGTCTGTAGCCCCTGGCCCCCCATTTCTACACCAGCATGTCTGATCTCCACCTTTCTGCAGGGTACCTGGACGATTCCTGCCCAAATCTCAAGTCTCTGGTAGGTTCTCTTGATTTCCAACTAACCGGAGACCTAATGAAATGGTTTCAATAGCCATAGTGACTCTGAAATCGTAACGACGGGCACCGAGCATTTACTGTCACATCCTCACAAGAACCCGTTCCTGCGGAAGAAACCCAGGCACCGAGGGGCGGAGCTATTTGCGCCGGGTCCTCTTTCTAAGGAGTAAATGAATGAACTAGTGAGCGACCACACTAACAGTCGAGCTCAGGGGTTCTCAGAACGCCCGCCTACATTAGAGCCATCCAGTGGGCAAGCACAGGCACTGGGCCCCACTCCCGGAGTGTCTGCCTCAGTCGGTCTGCGGTGGGGCCTGAGAACTTGCATTTCTGACAAGCCCCAGGGGATGCTGATGCTGCCGGCCAGGGAACCACACTTGGAGAACCCGTGGCCTGGCTGGGGGTCAGCAAGTTCTTTTTGGGAAAGGGCCAGAGAGTAAATGCTGTAAGCTTTGTGGATCAAGAGGTAAAATCAAAGGCGTTCTCTACGTACTCATATAACCATTTTAGAGGTAACCTTTTAAACACGTAAAAGTTCTCGGGCCATACCAACCTTAGTTCAGCCATACCAAGGTGGCAGGCTGCACTTGGCCTGTGGTCTAGCTTCTAGACTAATTCTGGTCTTGGTCCCTCCATGATCCTGCCCTCCCCCATTTTCTTGTTCTTCCTAAGGCAGCTGCTGTCTAGTGGCCAAGAAAGGAAAAGGCACTTGAGCTTCACGCTGCTGAGAGGGGGGCCCGTGTCCAGCACAGGCCACCCAGGGGCAGTGGTGGCACAAAGAAAGGAGAGCTCTTCCGGAGCTCGAGGGAAACCCGGTCACTCCGAACTGCAACGTCCCGTGTTGACACTTGGAGACGGAGCCATTCGTTTGACTTTCCAGGGCCAGAGAACATGAAAAGTTACCCGTTTCGTGTTCTTTCCTCTGGGAATAGACGATTCTTAACAGCTCTTACCAAATCGTCATGAGGGTAACGGACACATCCAAATTAATGTTGTCTGCTTCAAGAGCACACAATTCTTGGCATACCTTAGCGTACCCCAAAGGGAAAGATCTGGCACTGTGATTATTCTCTGTTTATCAGGGGTTCCCCGTCAGAGGGACCCACGCTCTGAATTTTTGAGTGTGTGGGCTTGGAAGTTTTGAAGCGTCCGCTGCTGCCCTTGGGATTATAAAGAGGGGAAGAAAGCACAGGCCTCCTGGCACAGAGGGACCCTTCCACCCCGCCCCCCCGGGTGTTCACAAAATCGGCGGTGTGCAGAAGTCTTCCCAATAACGGTGCTGTCGGGTTTTCCGGAGGTGAGCCCGCCTGAGGGTGAGCCTGACTGGGCCTTCCGCTGCCACCCCCTGACTCACTCGGGTTCCAGAGAACACGGCTCAGAGCCGGCCTCCAGGCTGCGGTCTGCTGGGGGACAACGAGGTGCGAGGTGCATGGTGCTGTCTGTATGACACACCCTGGGGGGCTGGGGGGGGGCGTTCTACATAATGGATCCGCCCAGCGTCAAAGGTCTCCTGCACAGTCAGAATGGGCTGTCAGCCTCTTCCCCTCAAGCTCCATCTGCACCAACGTTTGATGTCACACTCCATGGGTTGGAACTTGAAAGCTCAAGTGCGTGCCCCTCTCCTCCCTGACAGAAAGATGGCTAAGGAAGCGACAGAACAGAAGTACATTAAGCACTGCACACTCGTCCCCACTCCCTGCTGTCAGAGCCTGGCGGTGCTGCGGTCAGTGCTTCCCAACCTTTACCCGGAGGGCGCCCGAGGCTGGGAAGCAGAGGGCTACTGTAGAAGATCCCTGTGAGACCAGAGGGACTGCGCCCTTTGGGACGTCTTGCAGGATGGTGACGCTGCCAAAGGGTGGCCATTCCTCCTCCCGCACTAAGGTCCTCCCTCCCTTATTCAAAACCCTGAGGGTCCAATGTGTTACAGCTCAGAATTTCTGCAGTGCTAAAAGTAACCCGGAAAGTGGAATGGTGGTTGGCTGGGAGAGAAAGAACGGGGAACCATTTATCGGGTACGGAGCTTTAGTCTTGCAAGAGGCAAAGAGTCCACAACGTAAAAGCAGATGATGCTACTGAGCTGTCTACTTGAAAGTGGTTACGAGGGTAAATTCTGTGTTATGTGCACTTGGCCACATTTTTTAAAAAGCAGCCGGGATCACTGACTCTCTGTCATGAGCATCCCTAGCGGCAGCCAGTGCGGTGCCCAAGTCAAAGCTGTGGGTCTGCCCTGGCTGCTGTGGCTCAGTGGACTGAGCACCAGCCTGCGAACCAAAGGGTCACTGGTTCAATTCCCAGTCAGGGCACATGCCTGGGTTTTGGGCTCCGTCCCCAATGCCGGGTGTCAGAGAGGCAACAACACATTGATGTTTCTCTCCCTCTCTTTCTCCCTCCTTGCCCCTCTCTCTAAAAATAAATAAAATCTTAAAAAGAAAAACCTGTGGATCTACAACAAAATGTACACATAGTCTTGCCAACTAGGATAAAGTCATGAACACCCTTGAAGCAATGTGGGTCACATGTTTGCCGCCGAATGGGTTTGCCGAACACTAAAGTCCTAGGGGTTTTCAGAGTTCTGTGCCCTTGGATTTGCAGCTCAGGAGCTGTAAGCTCCCATGGACCCTGCCCTGCCCCACCCTAGTGGGAAATGTTCGTTGTCCAGGGTTTGCAGACGAGAAAACAGAAGCAGGAAGGAAGAGGAGGAGGAGGAAAATGGTCACTTGCCCAAGGTCAGCCATGTAGTCGGAATTCAAACCTGCCCAGCTCCCTTGCTGAGGCTCCACCTGGGCCCTGGCTATTGTGGACGCAGACACTGCCAACACACAAGGAAATCCTGAAGAAGCCCCTGGAAACTGGCTTCCCAGAGCACTCATCCCGGAGTGGGTGCAGGGGAAGGCGTGCGAGGTGGAGCCACCCAGGGACTCGATAAGGGCCTCTCCCCTTGCTAGGCCAGGACCTGCTCTCTCACCCGCCTCTGTTCATGTCATTCTCTGAGCCAGAACCAGGGGCAGGTGCCTCTGCTGTCCCCTGGGGCTGTGCTGTGATCTCCTGTTCCTGGGGCCTCAAGTGGGACCTCTCCAGCCCGGGAGCTTCTGATCCTCTTCTCCCCAGGCTAACAATGCTTTCCACTGGGACAGTACAGAAGGCACGCAAATTAAGTGTCTCGATTCTCTCAACAGTACTCGTCTCCCGCGTATTCCCGGGAGGAAGGAGAGCACGGGAGATCTGAAGCCTGGCCGAGCGAACAAGAAAACAGCAGCGGCTCTCATGTCTCGGGAGGTCAGCCGCCTGGTGCTTTGGCTAGGGTGCCCCTGTCGCAGATGCGCCGATGGGTCTGCGCCCCAGACCCGCAGGAGCGGCCGCCTGTCGTCAGCCCCGCCACACGAGCACCGTGGGAGCGTCGCTGTCGTCAGTGTTCACATCAGGCGCTGAACTGGCCGACCGGCGGGCAGTCCTCAGATCCTCAGCCTCGTGCTGATCCCAGGGGGAGAGCGCTGAAGGCCAAGGTCTGGGGCTCCAGAGGGGCTGCTGGGCAGGGCAGACGCCCAGCACCGTGCTCTCTGAGGGGGAGGGGGAGTGGCGAAGGGAGTCTTCATAGGAAACGAGCCCCGGACCCCTTTCTGTGTAAACTCAGCAGCGTTGCCCTCAGAAGTGGGCCGGGCCATGGGGTCGGTGCTGGCGAGCTGCTGGCAGGGTTGACACCCACGCTGTTCTTAGCACGACTCAGCAGCAGGGGACAGCCTTTGGTCCAGGGGCCTGGGCTCCCCCTTCTCAGTTACGTGAAACAAAGAACTCCTCTGTCAGCCCAGAGAATACGCTGGGCTCTCACCATGGTGTATTTAACGAGAATGGAAAGAGCTTCCATAAAATCCTGAGTCATCATCTCAGCTGAGCAAGCTCTCCTGGAGCCAACAGTGTGCAATGGGTGTGTTTAAAGATGCACACGCACCCCACCTAAACACACAGGCTACATATAAATGCATACAGAGACACACAAACACATGCAATGTACATAAACACACAAACCATATACTGTATGCAAATGCACGCCAATACACACGATACACATAAACACACAAAACCCAACACATATAAATAGACACACAGACACACAATACACATAAACACACAAACACACTCTATAAATGAAGATATACCTGATACACATAAACACATGAACACAGGCCACATATAAATGCACACACATACCAATACACACATGGACATACAAATGTACATTGTGCATCATATGCAAACCACATAAATGCATGCTCTACATATAATAAATACACACATAGACACACACACACATCCATACACACACACACACACACACACACACATCACTCGGGCTGAATGTACCTAAAACATGAGACCCTGAATTAGAACAGCCTCGCTGTTTGACTAAATCACTGAAATATATGCGGAGTCTTTAACTCAGCACCACGTCTCGGGAGAAACGTGTGCATGTGAGAGAGAAAGAGGAGACACAGAGAGAGCACGCGTGCCGTGCCCGGATAGGCAGGCCCTCTAACCTGGCCACAGCATCGTGGTCTCACCTCTGCCCCTTCCCGGACGTTGGGGAGCCTGGGTCCAGACACAGTTTCTGGACGGCCACTTCTTTCTCTCCATGCCCCGACTCACGAGAACAAGCCAGACGTGCCACGGATGAACTCGCGACCTGCAGTTCTGCTGCCTCAGCTTAAGGGCCCCCAACGTGCCGGCCCAGCTGGCCCCTGCATCAACGGCCTGTGCTCCTAAGTTTTGGGGATGGAGCTTGGGACGGGGCAAGGGTGTAAGGGGGGCAGGTGGCCTGCAGGGGGCAGCACGTGGGAGCCACACCTGGGGAAACCGGAGACATGGGTCAAGACCTTCACCTCTTACATGTGAGCACGGAGCGTGGCACTGGTGTGTACAAACCCACTTGACAGGTTTTAAACCACATTGGTATCCAGGAAGAATGCCAACACTGCTCTAAGTGCTGCAGAATAAAAACAGAACCAGGCTCAACAAACGAGAGCTTAAAAGGGGCCCATAAAGATCTTCCAACCCCTTCATCTCACTGATGAGGAAACAGACCAGGCTTTACATATAAGGGGGGACCCCAGAGAACTGTCCCGAATGTCCTCGTGTGTGCCCCGCTGGGGACAGGGAACAAGCACAGAACAACGGGTACAATGGGCTGCCCCCACTGATGCGACCTTGGCGCTGCCCCAGACAGGGTCTCCGTGGAGAGCAGGAGGTCAGGCAGGGCCAGAGCGCCGAGGGGCTAAGCAGACAGTGGCCGAGAGCCCACTCGGGGGAGGCAGGACGGTGGCAAGGGGTAAAAACAGCAGAGGCTCCAGCCCCAGCACACGCTCGTCGCCCCAGTAGCCTTTGCTTACAAAGCACCAATTCAAAGACAAAATCATTAAGAATGTCAAGGCGGCTACTGCCCAGCACCAAACCCCCAGCTCCTGGGGGGGGACCTGTGCAACCGCACCTGGCCCCTCACTGTGGAGCCAGCCCTGACGAACCCTTGCTGTGCGTACGCTCTTCTGCGGCTCCTGCAGCCTGACTCACTGCCCCCTAAGGATCTACGCCCAGCCCACGGCTCATCCCAGGGGGCCTTCTCTCAGTTTCCTGGTCACATCAGACTCCCCAGGTCAACCCTGGTGCAGCGTTCATCACAATGGCCATACACTGAAAGTAGTTGTTTCTGTTGGAGTCCCACTGCAGTGTATGGCCACGATGGCAGGGTCCCCCCTGGCACATTCAGAGCCGTGTCCCTTAGTGTCTGGCCCACAGGTAGCACCAAAGTAATATCCCCTGGAGGAAGGAAGGTCAATCAGCGACATACAAACCAATGTAAACAAAATTCTGAAACTTTCTAATCCTTGGCTTACTGGCCCAGAAAGCCCCCTGGGGACCCACATCTCTGCCTGTGGTGGACAGGATGTAGAGCATAAAGCACACCGGTAATTTCCTCAAATATGTGATCTCAAAATAATAAGCAAACGTCCTTCCCCGTAAAGAAACCATCTTACAGTGTTTCTGAGACTTCCAGCTGCTGTGCAGAAGGGACTGCGTGGGGGCGGGAACACTGGCTGCCCCGACCACGGCAGCGATCAGCCGTGGGACAAATGCATAGTGACCTTTCCTCGCTGCCAACACACGCCTGCCTGGCCTCAGCGGCTCAGAGGCCTCCTGGAGTGTGTGGTCACAGCCCAGGTCCGCTGGGTGTCCACTCACCCCCGCAGGGCCCTGCTGCAAACACACACGTGTTCGATGGACACTTACCAAACAACCAGTCCTGCGTCAGACGCTGGGCCTGACGCTGAGCATACGAGCATGAGTCCGCTGCTGGAACCACAAGCTCCACGGGACGATCGCAGGGAAGCTGGGATTCACTCCCTCAGTCACGCAGCATTTACCTGGCGCCCACTGCGGCAGGCTCCGCCCCAGGCAGCGGGGACACAGCAGGGAGCACAAGTGAGGGAGTGTCTGGCCTCACGAAGCTTACATTCTAGTGGGGGCACCGCAGATCATGAACCAGTAAAAAATAAATAGATAAAATCACATCCAGTAATAACAAGTGCTGTGGGGGAGGGGAGGGAGGAAACAAGGCAGGATAAACAGTTTACAAAGTGAGAGAGGAAAAGCTGTCCTGGATCATGGGCGAGAAAGGCGTCTTCGGGTGATTTGGGGCAGAGCCTGGAACAGCCCGGAGAACGAGTCAGACGGAAATCTGGGGCAGGGCCCTGGAGGCGGAGGGACCGAGGCAGCAGTGAGTGCAAAGGCCCTGCGGCGAGTCCCATCCAGGAACAGCCGGAGGCGGGGAAGGGTGGGGGCAAGTCCCAGGGGGGACAGGAGAAGGCACCGAGGAGCTGCATCAAAATGCAGAGTGAGCTTGGGAAGGGGGCACACCCGACCTCCTAGAGCCGCCCAGGGAGAGGAGGGACCCGCACCTCTGAAACGAGACTGTACGGATGCCAGAAGTGTGCCCGGCGGACTGGCGGAGAACGGGTCCTTCCCGCCCCCACAGGAAGCGGAAGACCCGGTGTGCTCTAGGCTCCCTCGGCAGTGCAGGCGCATAGCAGCGTGGCTGCAGCGCACCGCCCAGCCCCCGCCGAGGCCTCTGCTCCTGGGCACCGCACCTGGCACCGCACCTCACCAAGAGCACACACTTGCCCCTTCCTACCCCAGGGCTGTCTCAGGCCTCCATCCCTAGGTCCTGCCACGGCTGGAACCAGGTTCACCACCGCACCCCACTTCCCAGCACAGCTCCTGGCACAGAGGAGAGCGGGCTGAGTACATGCAAGTCACTTGCTTTCTCTTATCCATCCATCCGTCCATCTGCCCACCCATCCACCCCTCCTCCACCCACTTCTTTTTCCCAAAATAAGAATCTGCAGTAGTCATTTTCATCTGCCACCTCAGGCCGCAAGTCCCAACCACTGCCACATTCGGCCTCCTGTACATCCTCTTCTACAGCAAGGCCTCAGAGCAGACACTGAACTTCTTCAGGAAAGTGTGGGCATCCTAATGGGTTAAACTAGCTCCACGCAGCTAAAAGGTAAGTATATACTGCCAACCATATAGATTTTAAAAAAGTGTATTTAGTAGGTACCAAACAACAAATAAGCTACCAAAAGCATCAGAGATAGTTACCGTATTTTTAGGACTATAAGACGCAGCAGACCATAAGAAGCACCTAAGTTGTAGAGGAGGAAAATAGGGAAAAAATTTTGAAGCAAAAAATGTGGTAAAGTATTTAATAACCTGTGACCCCACTCCACCACAACCACTCCCCACCCCACATACACACACCCAGCCAGGTAAGCTACATTTGGACTATAAGACGCACCCACCCCCCTTCCTCCCAAATTTGGCCGGGGTGCAAGGGGCAGGGAGGTGGAGTGCATCTTATAGTCTGAAAAATACGGTAAGTTCAGCACAGATAAGCTCATTTTTCAGTTCCTACCTGGCCAGGAGCTCTACCAGGCCTTGGAGGCACACCCGTGGGTCAGCAGATATGATCCCTGCCCTTGGTGAGCTGTCTGCCCAGAGGACACGGGCTGCTGTTCACAGCAGAGCCTGTGGCAGGGGAGTAGCTGGTGTCATGAGTGACGGGAGAGGCGTCTCATGCAGACCGAGGGGCTGCCACCAAGGCTTTCTAAAGGAAGCCGTGCGTGAGTCCTGAAGGGACGTCAGGCAGTAAAGCGCAGTGAGAGAATGAGTTTCAGGCAGAAGGAACCTAAGCAAGCGCACGGGCCGGAGGAAATAAGTAACATTTCCCCTGAGGGATAACGACCGGTTCAGGATGGCACCGGCTGCATTTGGAGCGGCAAGAGGTGAAACTAGAGAAACACACAGAGAGAAGCTTCCTCAAACGTATTAAACACCAGGGCGCACTGACGGGCTTTCAGCAAGGGCAAGACAGGATCTGATTTGTGTTCTAGAAATCTTGCCCTGACTTCTCATGGGAAAGATCAAGGGCAGGGAGACTAGTTAGGGGGTTTGCAATGAGCCAAGTGAGAAGCTGTGATGCTGAAGCACCGCTTTGCTCTGGGAAAGGCCGACAGCGTAGAGAAGTATTTGGAAGGCAGAATGGACAGGGCCTGGGGACGCGGGTTGACGGCAGACATGGATGAATGAAGAAAAACCACACCAGGAGTTTGTTTGCCACACAGAGCTTTGAAGCTAGAGGCTGAGTTATTTATGTTTTAGGGGCAATAACATCACTGTCCTGGCAGGGCCACTGGTGGCTCCGAGGATGAGCACAAGATGCAAAGGAAAGATCAGACAGTTATCTCGGGTCTCTGAAGACAGCAGGAGGAAGCCAGAGGTTGGTCAGAATAGGATAAGCCTCTTCCTGTCTCCACCCAAGGCACAGCAAAGACCCAGGGCAAAGCTAGGAGCTAGTACTCATTAAGATACCTTGTCCATTTCCCCACAGTTATGGGAAGTGCAACAGATCTTAGATAGCCAACAACTCAGATAACATGGCTCCAGAATTAGAGTTGTCTGTCCAGCAAGAGAACCACCTTAGGCTTGAAACTGGTCCTCTGCTCAGATGGACCCAAATCCCCTTTGCACCTGGCATGCACGCCCCAGCGTTCCCTGTCCTTCCAATGTTTCCCGCACTTCAATGCAGTCCTGGCCACTCAGACAGCACGTGCTCAGCACCAGGCATCCTGGGGGAGGTAACCTGAGCAGATCCCATGCCTCCCAGGGCAGCTGCTTCCTGCTCCCAGGGCAGCTGCTTCCTGTTTGGGGATGGAAACCTATGGGCCTGAAATGATGAAGGCGCAAAGGTGACGACTGTCAAGAGCTGAGGAAATGCACAGGGGGGAGTTACCATGGGAGGTCTGGGGCATGAATAAAGACTCTTGACTGGATGAGTGGGTGTCTCGCAGCTACTGAGCAACTGTGCTGAGGCGTCTGGTGCTCTGGGTTCCTGTAGTCTTGGTCTCGGAGTTTACTAAGCCAGCGATTTTCAACCTTTTTCATCTCATGGCACATATCAAGTGATTACTAAGATCCTGCTAAATATATCTATTTACTAAAGAGACTAAAGATATCTGTGATACTGAGATAAAGCTATGCTAAGATACTAAAATATATCTAGTTTTTGCCGATGTGAAAAACAACAGGTATAATTTTGATTTTCGCACAGTGGACGGCTATTGTTGTGTTGGCTGTTGTCATTTTTCTATTTGACAATCTAAGGGAAAGAGGTCAGTGCCCCTGACTACACAGTCAGGTGGTGCATATTTTAAATATGCTTGTGGCTCACCAGTGTGCTGCGGCACAGTAGTTGAAAATCACTATTTTACGAGACGTGTGTGAACAAAATTCACAGTGCAAAGACCGGCCCGGGATGTGTGTGATCGGAGGAGGTGTCACGGAAGTGGAAGGGGCAAGGATGTGGCCACGGCCTTTACCCCTCCTGATAAGAGTACAGAGACTTACAGAGAGCTGAAGTGATGTGTCCAAGGGTGCGTAGATTTGGGCAACAGAATGGGGAGGAGATAACAGGCTGAGTAAGAAAAGGTCATGCTGAGATAGAGCGACAATAGACCAGAACAAACTCCTCCACCAGTGAGAGGAGTGGGGAGCCGCAGTACCCTTCAGTCCGCAGGCCGGCTCCTCCCTCCGCCTCTTGTAAATGACGTGTGGGTGGTGCTCTCCCTCGGCCCGGGGGTGCTCTTTGACAGGCTCGATAAAGAAGTCTCCGTGTGGCAGATGAAAAAGTCCAGTCTGTAAATACATGCAATATAAAGGTTTGTTTGAATCAATTCTATACGCAAAGAAAATTAGCAAGTGAAAAATATACAGATCTTGATGATCCCTGAAGCTCCTAAGACCAGTGCTTTCATAGCTGCCGTCTGACCTCACGGAAGAGCTACACAGGAGTAACTTAATGAAAAGTCTCCATAGTTATTAAATGTTTACGGGTCAGGGATCCCTTTGAGACTCTAATGAAAAACGTGCACGTATACACGTCTATCCAAATTGTAGCACATGGTTTTTCAGGTTCATGGGTCTCCCTCCCCCCAACAAACCCATAGTTGGATATCCATAAATTTTAAATTAAGAGCCAATGCTTCCTGGCTGCCCTATTAGAGAGTTGATACCTGTATTCCATATTCCACAGACAGCTTTGTGGAACATTTATTTACCTGTACAAGGGATGGGGGGGGATGCAATTATCTTCTGGAGGGCAGGCCCCTTGTAGTACAAGCTTCCCCTGCTAGGTGAGTGTTCTAGGAACCCATCAGTATCAGTGCACCAGCTGGACTTGTTGTGAGAGGCTGCATTCAGCTTCAGGGAATTTTTTTCAGACTCTTTCAACGTTTGCCCATTTCATGACGGGTGATTTATGAGTGCACCTGCCCACACTGAGTGTTCAGAAGTTTCTGACGAAAAATGCATAACCCTCATGTCCCACCCTCCCTATTCACCTGGTCTTGCCCCCAGAGACCAAAAAAAAGAATTCTACCACTTTTTTTGTTTCCCCAGATTAAAAAAGTCCTCAAAGGGAAACCTTTTTCTGATGTGGAAAAGGCAAAACAAAAAGTGTCAGAAGGACTGAAAGACATCAAAATCGATGAGTTACAAAACAGTTTTGAGCAGTGGGAAAAACGTCACAATAGGTGTATCGCATCGAATGGAGAGTACTTTGAAGGTGACCGAAGTTTAAACATGTAAGAATAAATACACAATTTTTTATAAATAAGTTCCGAGTTTTTGGAACTTATTTATAAAAAAATAAGGAGGGAGATGTCCCTCTCCTTTGTGGGTAGCCCAGCTAGCTGTTCACACAGCGGTTTGACCTGAAGTGTTTAGTTCCACTCTGGTTTCAAGGAAACAAAGAACTGTAACACCACGTCCCCAGTCTGACACTGGGTTTCCAGTGGCCACCGTGGCAAGGCCTCTGTCAGTTTCGCGGGAGAAGCGGGACCCACATTTCACAGACTCGGGCATTTGCGACATACCGGAGAACGCTGGCCAGGGAGCAGCTCTTTTTGGAAGTGTTAAATCCTACAGCTCTCACCCTGGCTGGCGTAGCTCAGTGGATTGAGGGTGGGCTGCGAACCAAAGTGTCACAGGTTCGATTCCCAGTCAGGGCACATGCCTGGGTTACAGGCCACGACCCTCAGCAACCACACATTGATGTTTCTCTCTCTCTTTCTCCCTCCTTTCCCTCCCTAAAAATAAATAAATAAAATCTTTTTTAAAAAATCCTATGGCTCTTTTTTCTCTTGAGAAAAATTTCTTAGTGCCCATGTGAGATGCTCAGAAAACTACTTTGCTAATGGCCGCCTAGGATGGACTTAACTCTGGGGGTCTGAATTCTGTATCAATGAATAAATAGCACTTGCCCTAGACCACCTGCCAGAGGCATCGTATTGAGGCGATCAGAAACTCAGACTCCAGGATTAAAATAAGTTCAAATCCGAGCTCCCCCATTTATTTATTAACTCTGATCTTGGGCAAATGACTTGCTTGGTTTCAGCTTTCTCAGCTGATAAATGGAGATTAATGAAGGGTTGCTTCGAAGATTAAATGCATTAATACATGCAAAGCTCTTAGGAAAAGGCCTGGCTCATAGTCTCATCCGTCACAGGCTCTTTCCAGATCTCAGATGTTCTACCATTTCATTGTATTAGGGCCTCCAGAGTCAACATAGCTGTTCAATAAATTTCAATTTTGCAAAATTAAACCTGGAAACACTGGGGATCTGGGACACTGTGAAAAGACTCCAAAATTCAAGGCCGTCCTCTTCCCGCCCCCCTGCCCCCACCCACCCAATACTTCAGCAAGCCAGGGCTGCTCTGCTCTGCAGAGGAGTCTGAGCACCAGCTGAGCAGCCCCCCGTCAGGAGAAAAGAGGGGTCCCATGAAAGGAGGCTGCCCCCCACTGGGCAGCCCTGCACTGGGGGTCTTTCCTAAATGTTTGCATCGTTGCACCAGTAATACCACCAGATCTTAACATAAATCTCCGCAGTTGATTTCCCGTTTTTATGACTAACTTTACAATATCTTTAACAAGGAGAATAGAAAAAAAAAGGAATACTTTACTGGGGGTCATAACAACGGCTCTGTGACCGTGAACTGGCGGCCCAGCCGGTAAAATGGGGGTGATGCCTCCTACCTCACAGGGCCGTTAGGAGAACCAAGCGAGCCCAAGCCTGCGCCAACTGCTTTGCAAAGGAAGGGTGGTAACGTGCTAACTGCCAACTCTAACAGTAGTTCTACCTGACTTCAGATTCGCTGAATTTCTCGAGAGGCATCTTTTCTCAGTATCATCCTCCGAGGACAAACCTCTGGGACGGGAAGAATCAACACGGTCCAGACCACAGTAAAATAGCCGGAAAGAGACTCTGGCGGCGCTGAGCCTCGGTTCGATTCCACTCTGGGACCACGGCTGGGGCCACGTGGAGAAAGCGTGCCTGTGGCTAATGAAGTTCATTTGCTCCACAGAAACAAGGTAGAAGGCAAGAAGCCCCGAGGGGTGGCTGGTTTGGGGTCTCTTTGTGACACAGCCACGTAGAATATATAGAAGGTTTGGATATATTACTTGCTGTCAATTCAATGGTTTGAGAGGAAACACGTGTTTTAGCTAGGAAAAAAACGTTAAGGATACTAAGCAATAGACACAGATACAGTGTGATGTTCTGGAGATATTTATTAGGAAGCACGATTGCAGCTGAGGTACTCTCAAAATCCATTCTGTTGCTGATATGCAGTCATCAGCCTGTGCAATTACAGCGCTAATCAGCTGTCCACCGGTGAGCCCCTGAAAGCAGGGAAGAGAGGCGCACGGTCAGAGAATGTGGAGCGGGAGGAAGACAGAGAGGAAAAGAACAAGCACACCAGAAAAAAGAGCAGGGGAAGAGAATACCAGGAACCCTGAGACAGGGGAGAGTGGAGGGAACGAAAGTAGAGCAGGAAAAAGAGGCAGGAGAGGGAGAGCAAGACACGCACTTCTTTCAAACCCACGAAGTAGGAAGTTGGAAACTACGTGCAATAAACACAGTCAACGGTAGGAATACGGGGTGAAATATGTCCGTACTCGGTAGACAAACCAACTGGGTTAATCAGACCTTTTTTGTTAAAAAAAAGGTTTAAAGCTGTAATAAGAAAACTTCTCAAGCTGCCCTAGGGGGGCGATCTCCGTGCCCCACCACCCCAGACAGCCCCCGTGCGGGTACTGGGACAGGCGGGCGGTCAGGAGGCCCCACGCTGAAGGGGGCGGTCCTGCTGATTCGGCTGCTCCAGGCTCTTCTACTGCCTCCACTGCCTCTTCTCAGTTGCTCACGTAACTTCGCAGCACACAGGGACAGGAAAGACAATGTCTGAAAAGCAGGCCTCTAACGGGGTGATTCTGAATGCGGATGCCAGCCACAGGGAGACGGTAACACCATAAGCTTTGCGAGGCTTTTGTGCAGTCAAACTCACTCTTTCAAAAGCCCTTCTAAACCCTAAAAAACAGGGAAATTATTTTTAACTCAGTATTTTATGGATGTTTGACTTGCCAAGATATTTGTGTTTAATTATATTTAAATGACACTGTAGAACTGTCCTTTGTCTGCTTTTGAAATTTAGGTACATGAAAATAAAGTGTGTGCTTATTGGACAGAACACATTCATGTTTATTTGACAGGGCTTATGATTGAATATTATTATTCTAAATAATTTAAAAGGTTTTTTCTGTCTGTGCCTTTTATTTCATAGCATATTGTGGGTCTTGGCTATAATTCGCTGGATTCAAAATATTCCTTATGGGAAAATATGACCTTACTTATTACCATGTTCAGAAACACTTAGTTGTGTGATAAACTACCCAAATTGCTATATACTAAAATGCACTGTTAAAAGGAGACAACTGAAAGCAAAACAGTATATGTGAAGTCAGCAACATAACAGCTCCCCTCACCTCTACCAAAGATGCTCAGAATCTGTGAATACGTCAGCTTGCATGGCCAAGGGGACTAAAATTGCAGATGGATTTAGGGTCACTAATCATCTGACCTTGGGATGGGAGATTAGCCTGGATTATCCAGGTGGGCCTGCTGTGACCAAAGGATTATTACAGGTGGAAGAGGGAGGCAGAGAGAACTGGAGAAATGGCAGTGGGGAAAAGACTTGGCCCCATGCTGCTGGCTTTGAAGACAGAGAAATGGGGCCATAAGCCACGAAAGTGACCCCTAGAAGCCAGAAAAAGTAAGGAAATGGTTTACTCTCCAATCCCCAGAAGAAATGCAGCACAGCTGACCCGTGATTTCGTGCTGAGACCCACGTCAAGCCATGGATCTCCAGACTGTCAGACAGTGAATCTGTGTCCGTTTCGACCACACAGCTTGTCTTGGGGTGATTTGTTAGAGCGACGGCAGGAAACTGATTCAATACGGTTCCATACGTCAAGGGCAAGAGGAGAGACAGTAGCAGCTAGAACTGGGGCACTGACACTAAATAACAGAAGATTGCCTCAGCTGGGATGAAACCTAGTATCTAGCCCTGGGGTGGATGGAAAGGGCTAACTTTGCTCCCTGGAAATTCAGCTACAGACGAAAACATTTGAAAGAACTTAAAATGAGGCCATTGTTTTCACCTTAAAACAGTTGCAGTGTTGTGAGTTCATCTCAGCCCCTAGCATTTTTTTTTTTGCCAAATTAGCACAAGGAAAATGTCAGATTTGTTAAGGTTGAAATACAATTCTCTCTAGTTGTCTTTCTAGAAATCTCAATATAGGATCAGGGACTTGGAGGTGGGAGGCAAGAGGTGAGAGGAATGGCTGGAAGGAAACAATTAGGAGATGCAGCTGGAAAGTGACAGTTGTAATACCTGCCCTGCCTTCTTCCTATGGGCACAGCGAAGGGCAAATAAAACTACTCGAATCTGTAAGTAACACACATGTTCGCCCCTCTGTCATTCTCAGCTTAGTAACCACAGCCATTCATTTTGCTGCAAGTCACAGTGAAGCTTCACTAACAGTTTTCTTTCTCAGGCTTGGGGAAGGTGGGTGGTGGCTTTACTGATGTTGCGACAGTCCATCTGACAAAGTCTCCTCTACGGAAAGCATGAGCTCACGGTTCTAAACAGGCTTCATTTCAAAGGTTCCAAAGAGACCTTCCCGGAACTGTCTGTTTGACCTCGAGGGCACAAAGGAGGAAATGGCCTCATGTGCTGGGTCCTGGTGGCTTCCAACCAGGAAACAAATATAGGAGAATTTGGAATCTGTGGGAAGCCAGACGCCCCATTCATATCAAGTGCCAACCTTCCAGGAGCCTCCTGGGAAACTGTGGGGACGATGCTGGATCCTTTCTCACTCTTAGCTCATGTCTAACTTCTATGCTGTTTGCGGGGAGGGGCCTGTGACTCAGCTTCTCCCAGGAAACTCCAGATAAGTCCAGCTTTTATTGATTCTACGTCCACAGCTTTTACTGGGGCTTTGTGGCAATGTAAGAATGTGTTAAAAGTGTTTCTCCAACTGCCTGGAATACACAATACATTCAGAGAAGCACAGGGGTCTAATGAGAGTCAGCTCTGCCGCAGACCCGGCGGCGGGGGGGGGGGGCGGGGGTGACTGACATGGCATTTCACGGCTCCTGCCCTTCAGTTCCGCCCTCCCCCAGACACACGTACACTTCTGACGTCGTCTTCTAGAAACTCCTACCCTGGCTGAAAGAACAAAAGTGCAAAGAGCTCCCAACCTAGCACTCGCTATCCATCCGACCGCCTTTATTTTTCCTCGTAGCACAGATTACATACTGTCCATAGGCATGTACTGGCCAGTTAAATCCTACCTAATGTCACTCTCCACAGCGGAATGCCCATCCCATGACAGGAGAAGTTTTTATCTACTTGATTCAGTGCTTTATCTCCGCTGCTTAGAATACGGCGGCCCAGTGCATGCTAGGGCTCCCCTTGCGCCTGTTCAGTGATGGATGTTCAGTGGTTGATGTTGAAAACTGATAATTAGATCTTTATTGCTCTGGCTTCAAGTAGACAAGAAATCTGTCTCCTGGAAAAGAATTCAAATGCCTGGAAGGAGTATCTGAACCAAGTGTCCCAGCCTGTGAGTGAGGGGGGTCTCGGTCCTTTCCTGGGAGCGGAATTGGAGACACACGAGAGAAAAGCGAAGTCAGGGCCTCGGTGCCCGAGTGCAGGACGTTCACCAGGACGGTCACGGGCCCGTGCTAACACGGTCACTCCCCTTCCTTGTTTTCTTGCATATTCTAAATCTCCTAAAGGGGTGCATTTTTATTATGACAACTTGTAACTAAACAAGAAATATGCATTCAACCAAAATAGGTACAAAAGGGGCTTCATAAGGAGTTTATAAAAAGCTGAACAGACTGAAAAATCAACAGCTCTTCCAGGATCCATAAGAAAGGAACAGCTGACCCCTGGCCTGGAGAGACAGGCGGCGGGGAGGGGGGTGGACAGACACAGGGGAACGGCCTACCAGAGCACAAGCTCGGTGGGGGGGGGGGGGGGGGGGAGGGGGCACAGGGGGGTGGGGCAGAGCTAGGGAGGAAAGCCCACCTGTGACTGACGAGCCCCCGAGGACTCGGTGCGGACCACTCTGAGAGTTAACTCCGGCAGGACCCTACAGTAACGTGAGGTTTACCTCCAGGAGCTTGGCCAAGTGCCCACAGTAAATACCAGAGAAAACCCCCCTGGTGCTTCCATCGGGGGAGGGCAGAAAGAACTGTTTTAAAACACACAAGTTCTTTTTTCTTAACAAGGCCTGCTTCGAGGGGACTAGCTAACCAGAGCCTAGCGGACCTGGGGAAAGACAATACCCGACTCTGAACAGCTCTAGCCGTCCACGTGGGAGGAAGGGAGGCACCCAGCTCCAGCCCAGCCCAGCCACCCCGTTCCACCTCAGGGGAGAAAAGAGCAGAAACACTGGTGAAGTTCACGGTCCGGATTACAGAACACTTGCTTCTCTTTCTCCTCCCCCTCACCACGGCAGTACTAAAGGCCTGGCGACTGCAGGTCCTTTGACTTGGTACAAATGTCCACCTTTCAGGAAAATATTACCCCCCAAAATACTAACTGTATGAAGACATGGGTATGTTCACTGGCTTGACTGTAGTAATCATTTCACTCTGCATATAAAACATACACAATTTTTCTTTAAAACAATCACAAGGCATATCAAAATGCAAATAACACAATTTAAAGAGCAAGCATCAAACCCAGACATGGCAGGAATGTTGGAATTATCAGACCAGGAATTTTAAACTACAGTTAATATGTGAAGAACTTTAGTAAATAATTTCGACAACCTGCAAGAACAGGTGGGCAGTGTGAGCAGAGAGATGGAAATCCTAAGAAAGAACCAAAAAGAAACGCTAGACATCAAAAACACCAGCAGCAAGGAGGAATGCCTTTGATGGGATTATTAGTAGATTGGACACAGCTGAAGAAAAAACTCCGCGCTTGAGGATATAGCAATAGGAACCTCTAAAACTAAAAATGAAAGAGAACAAAGACTGGAAAAAAAAGAACAAAATATTCCAAAAATTATTGGGACGACTATAAAAGCTGTAACATACACATAATGGGAATACCAGAGACAGAAGAAAAAGAAAGAAAAGGACAGAAGAAATATTTGAAACAATAACGACCAGGAATTTCCCCAACTTAACGTCAGACACTAAATCATAGATCCAGGAAGCTCAGAGAACACCGTGGAGGATTGAAAAAACCCCTACAGCTCAGCATGTCAGAAAACATTTGACAAAGACTCTCTACAAAAAAACCATTACAGCTAACGTCATACTTAATGAGAAATTCGATGCTTCCTGCTAAGATCAGACATAAGGCACGTGTGTCTTCTCTCACCACCACTTTTCAACATCCCACTCAAAGTTCCAGTTAATGCCGAAAGAAAGCAAAAAAGAAAGAGGGGGGGGAGGGAGGGAGGGAGGAAGGAAGGGAGGAAGATTGGTTAAGAAGGAAGAGATAAAATTTTCTTTGTTTGCAGATGACAGGATTGTATAGATAGAAAATCCAAAAGAATCAACAAAAACTAACTCCTAAAACTCCCAAGCAATTATAGCAAGGTTGTACGATACTCGTTTATATACAAAAGTTAACCACTTTATCTTATATACCAGCAAAATCAAGTGGAATTTGAAATAAAAAATGCAATACCATTTATATTAGCACCCCTCAAAATGAAATACGTAGGTATAAATTTAACAAAATATATATATATATATATATATATATATGAACTATATGAGAAAAAACTACAAAACTCCGATGAATGGAATCCAAGAAGAAATGGAGATGTAGTCCGTGTCCATACACAGGAACACTCAATATTATCAAGACGTCTGTTCTTCCCCTCCAGCCCTAAAGATTCAGTGCAATCTCACTCAAAATATGAGCAAATTCTCTTGTGGGTATTGATGAACTGATTGTCAAGTGTATTTAAAGAGGCGGAAGACCTGGAATAGCCAACACAACAATGAAGGAGAAGAACAGAGTCAGAGGATTGACACCACCGAACTTCAAGACTTATCCCTAGCTGGCGTAGCTCAGTGGATTGAGCGTGGGCTGCGAACCAAAGCGTTGCAGGTTCAATTCCCAGTCAGGGCACATACCTGGGTTGCAGGCCATGGCCCCCAGCAACCGCACATTGATGTTTCTCTCTCTCTCTCTTTCTCCCTCCCTTCCCTCTCTAAAAATAAATAAACTCTTAAAAAAAACCAAGCATTTAAAAAAAAGACTTACTACAAAGCTACAGTAACCAAGACTGTGGTGCCAGCAGAAGAACAGGCAGACAGATCAATGGAACAAGACAAGGAGCCCAGAAACAGACCTACGGACAGTCAGCTGCTCTTTGACAATGCAGCAAAGGTAACAACACAGCACATGGTGCTGCTTGACCTAGAGACTGCACACACTTCACAAAAACTGATTCAAAATGGATCATGGACCCAAATGTAAAATGCAATATTATAAAACTCTTAGAAGATAACATAGGAGAAAACACAAATTACCTCGGGTATGGCAATGACTTCTTAGATATAACACAAAGGCATGCTATGCTCCATTAAAGAAATCATTAATAAGCTGGACTTCATGGTAATGAGAAACTTCTGCTCTGCAAATCAAGTACATGAGAAGACAAGCCACAGACTGGGAGAGAATATTTGCAAAGGACTCATCTGATGAAGAACTGTTACCCACAATAAACAGAGAACTCTTCAAATGCAACAGTAAGAAAGCAGACAATCCAGCTGAATAACGGGCCAAAGACCTGAACGGACACCGCACCAAAGAAGGGAGCTACAGATGTCCCATAAGCATACAAAAAGATGTACCATATCACGTGTCATTAGGGAAATGCCACTATACTTACTAGGATGACCAAAATCTGGATAATGGATTCAATATGTTTACAGACAAACAGTGTAAGTGATCTTTATGGGGCTGCTTTCTTTCTGCCATCACTCAGTACAAAACACAGGCTGCCACATTCAGGTGAGACGGTGGCAGGAATTGGAAGAGTTGAAAGGAGAGTAAGCTCAGGTGATTCAGAAAGACAGACGTGAAAAGAACAGTGTTCGGGAGTTTCTTGTGTAAAGATGGTATACAAAACAACCTAAACTTGTATTTCTACCACCAAATATTAAGTCATCATCAGTCAGCATTCAGGACTTCATCAGACTAATGTTATACCCAAACTGCGTTCTAAATCACGTGGCTTCAAGAGGCACACGTCCAACTGCATCCCCCTGGGTCAGGCATCCTTGGCTGCCTGGCTGACATCTTGCACTGCATAGCTCTCTCCAGGAATGAGTTTAATGAATGTGAATTTGGGTTTTCCCTCTCGTTTTCAGCAGCATTTCAAAAGTTCCTGGAAGTCACCCGGCAGGACTAATATTACCAGGGAATCTCAGTGGTAAGATGGCAGACATTTCCAGGTAAAAACAGACATGTGCCTTCATCTCTCTTCTTCTTCTGCCTTTGTCACTTTTACCGAGAATACTGTGGTGGTAGCTATAGAAATGCAGCTGCAAAAACACGTCTAGAAACAGCAAGAGTTTTCTGGGATTAAGTGACCAGCATCCCCATTGCCACAGACATGGGTTCTTGGGGGCATTTAGTCTCTCAGACTTCATGCTCTCAAGTTATGAGATGAAAAGTGTCAATTTAGAGATGCAATAGATTCACATTTTTAAAAACCTGAATCAGTACTTAAAACTCTTCCTGCAGAGAAAAGCCCAGACCCAATAGCTTCACTGGTAAATTCTATCAAATATTTAAGGAAGAAGTAATGCCAATCTTACACAAACTCTTTGAGGAGACAGAATAGAAGGTAAAGTTTCCCCATCTTTTCGGAAGCCGTATGACCATGACATCAAAGTCACTAAAGACATCACAAAAAAAAAACTACAGACCAATATTTCTTATAAATATAGATGTAAAAATCCTCCAAAACAAAACGGAAAAGGAACTCACAGACACAGAGCACAGACTGGTGCTGCCGGAGGGGAGGGGTCTGGGGAGCGGGGTGGGGCAGGTGAAGGGGTTGGGAAGCACAGGTCGGCAGTTAAAAAGCAGCCACGGGAGTGTGAAGGGCAGCACCAGAACTACAGCCAATAAAACTGTGATGACTGCGTACGGCGCCCGCTGGGTACTGGAAATGCCAGCAAGGACACTTCGTAAAGCAGATGATTGTCTGACTTTGCTGTACACCGAAAACTAAGACAAAACAATATTGAATGTAAACTAGTTGAAACTTCTAAAAACCTTAAAAAAACCCAAATTCAAAGATATATGAAAAAAAGTATACAATAAGACCAAGTACAATTCATCCCATGAATGCAAGGTTCAATTAACATCCAAAAAGCAATTATTGCAAAATACTAAATTACTGTACCAAATTTTTTAATTCACTCATCTACTGATGGACACTTGAGCTGCTTCCAAATATTGGCTATTGTAAATAATGCTGCAATGAACATAGGGGTGCATATATTCTTTCTAATGTAGTGTTCCATTTGCGCAATGGAATACTACTCAGCCATAAAAAAGAAGGAAATCTTACCTGTTGGGACAGCATGGATGTCCCCTCCCACCACTTTCATTCAACTTTGTACTAGTGTCTCTGGCTAGTGTAATAAGACAAGAAAGAGAAAGGTTTACAAATTGGAAACAAAAAAGTAAAACTGTCTTCTTTTGCAGATGACATCAACTTGTATTTAGAGAGTCATAAGAAGACTTCAAAAATCTTACTAGACATCATAAGTGTATTTAGCAAGGTTACAAGACACAAGATAAGTCTAGGAAAAATAACTGTATTTCTATAAAGAAACAATCCAAAAATAAAACTAAGAAAACAATTCTAGTCTCAAGATAAAAATAACAGAATAATTATAAACCAATTTTTAAATAGATGTGCAAAATTTGCTCCCAGAAACCTATAAAACATTATTGAGAGAAATTAAAGAATTTCTAAATAGTTGGAGAGACATACATTATTTGAGGATAGGAGACCCATTTGGGGGAAATCCTCCCCAAAATGATCTATAGATTCAATCAAAATTCCAGGTGGCTTTTTTGTAAAAATCAATGAGATGGTTCTAAAATTCATATTGAAAAATACCTAGAATAGCCAAAATAACTTTCATTTAAAAAGAATAAAATAGAAAATTCACTAATCCTTACTCTTAAGTCAATTAATTTTTAATGAAGTTTCCAAAGCAGTTTTATGAGGGCTGGATAAGGAAAATGGGAAGGAAATGAGACAACTGGACATACACATGGGAGAGAATGAAGATGGACACTTACCTCACGCCACACACACAAATTAATTTAAAATGGGTTATAGGCCTAAATGTAAGAGCTAAAGTATAAGAGGAAAATCACTGTGACCTTGGATAAGACATAAAAAAAGTTCTTATATATGATGTCAGAAGTACAACCCATAATACAAAAAAATCGGTAAACTGAATTTCAACAAAACTAAATTTTTTTCTCTTCAAAGGGTATCTTTGAGAAAATAAAAAGGCATGACAGACAGGAAGAAAATATTTGGAAAACACATCTGATAAAAGCGTGTATATGGAATATACATGAACTAATATATAAGGATTCATACGTTTGTGTTTGTATATATTATATATAGTCTTATGAATCCGTAAGATGATAAAATGACAAAATAGAAAAAGATTTGAACAGTAACTTCAATAAAGATATGAACTGCTACCAAGCTCATAAAAACCATTAATCATTAAGGAAATACAAATTAAAGCAACATTTATATCTATGACATACCCATTTAAGTAATTATACTCTAAAAGACTAGATTTGAAGAAACTCAAGTGCTCATATATTGTTGATGGAAATGTAAAATGGTACAACTATTTTGGAAAACACTTTGGAAGTTTCCCAAAAGACTAAAATATACTATCTATATAACCAATGATTCCACTTCTAAGTATCTACCCAAGAGAATGAGGACTTATATGCAAATATTCATAGTAGCATTATTCACAGTAGCGCCAAACTACAAACAATAAAAATGCCCATTCGCTGGCAAACAGATGAACAAACTATAATATATGAATGCAATGGAATATTTGACACAGTAAAAAAAATCACTTATAAATCGAACACATGGATGAACCTCAAAAATGGTATGCTAAGCAAAATAAGCCAGACATAAAAGGCTATATCTTATATGAATCCATTATATGAAATTTTGTTAAGACGTGAATCTTGAGAGTCAGAGAACAGTATTTGCCTGAGGCTGAGATGGGCATGGGAATTGACTGCAAACAGGCGTGAGTGAGCTTTTTTGGAAGATAGAAATATTCTAGAAATGTATTGTGGTAATAACTCCACAGCTGCACAAATTTACCAAAAATCTCTGAACTGTATACACTTACAGTGGGTAAATTTTATGGTATGTAAATGATAGTTCAATTGAGCTATAGAAAAACATTTTATTAAAAAAAATTATTTCCTTTCTTCTGAGTTGCTAGTTCTCCAATGAGGGCAGTAGGGACAGAAAGGAAGACGGGAAGCAGCATATTAGAGCCATCGAAGAAGATGTCTTTAACACATGCATTTGTTCTTTCTACAGTGTAATGCCCAGACATCAAAGACCACCATCCTCTATTATGGGGAGGCTATATATAGTTTGCAAATACTCTCCCAGGTGATTCTGGTGTGCACGATCCCACAAACACACATCCCTGAGAGTCTTCCTTCAACCTGACTAGGTCACAGAGTCTGTTTTTATAAGCAAAACTGTTGATTCTTGTTATTAGAAAGTTTAAGAAACGCTGCCTATGTTCCACAACGCTAGGAACCCTCAGGGTAGTGGCAAGGCTCAGTGGAAAAAATACTGCTTCAAGAAGACCACTTGTCTGACCCTCTTTTGATCACATATACCCCGTCCACCTCCAGAGCCAAACACTGCGGGCAGCAAATACCTACCTGATTCTAACAAATAACCCAACAGTTAAGACTCCTAATTCTGCCCTGGCTGGCGTAGCTCAGTGGATTGAGCGCAGACTGGGAACCAAAGTGTCCCAGGTTCAATTCCCAGCCAGGGTACATTCCTGGGTTGCAGGCCATAACCCCCAGCAACCGCACATTGATGTTTCTCTCTCTCTCTCTTTCTCCCTCCCTTCCCTCTCTAAAAATAAATAAATAAAATCTTTAAAAAAAAAAGACTCCCAATTCCTCCACCTTTGGTGGGGATTCTGGCCCACTGAAAGGGACCCCTCTGAGCTCAACACCAAAAGGGCCAACCATTCTGTTATGACCATGACCTGATCATACTCATTCCACATTAGCCAAGACATGATCTGCCACATCTGTGCCTACATATGGTCTTCTAGGGTTGAAAGTGCTTCAGGTATTTCCAATTCGGTGACCGCGAGACCACACTTTCCCCCTGAAAAAGTAATGTCCTCTCTTTTGAAGCATTCCATCATTCCCTAGTCAGTAGGAGCGTCCCATTCTTGGAGGAAAGTAGGAAACATTTAAAAATAGCTTTGCAGACATCTGCTATTGCTTTATTTTATTGGTTGTCAAGTCTGCTCAAAAATCAGGCTGCTGGAGATAAAGAAAGGCTAACAGTTCTTACTGATTATAGAAAAAAGACAGCTTTGTAGGAGAATGAACATGGGTGTGTCCAGAAAATTAAAGTGACTATCCATCCGAGGGTCACTGCCAGCTCTATTCACGTCACCACGTTTCCTAAATCTGTCTGCAGTTCCCACTGTTGTGCAGAATGGGTGGACGAAACCTTTACCATTCCCACAGAGGCTCATTGCTAACGAGAACACGTGTCTTGAGAGGAGAAAGCAACGATGGCCACTTTAGCTACCGCATAGACAAGTGTGGTTTGGTGGTGACATTAGTCATCAGAAATGTGCACAAACACTACAGGAATTGAACGGCATCTGGTCGACAGGCGGCCCTCTATCATGGTCCGGCCTTGGAAAGGACCCTTGTCCGTTTCCACATCAGCTGTCCACGTCCGCCCCTCCCTGTGCCCCAGTCCCCGGGGGAACCACAGGCATGACCGCTTCTAGGAATCATGAACACATACGTCACCATGTGGGGTTACAGAGAGTCACCCCTATAGAAAAGGGAGTGGCATTTTTTCAACATTTTCCGGAGGCACAGGGAAGCAGGATAAGGAGCACAGCTGTTTTCTTCCTACTTTTCCACGTGAATTAAACAGACACCCAGTGTCTCTGGTGTGTGAGTGTTCCTGTGCCAGACAACTGAAGACAAACAGAACAGTCCCCGCCACCAAGGTGCTCTGAGCCTCACTCAGAGGAAGGGACCAGGGGATTCCTAGTCACCTGCCATCAAGATGATCTCATGAGGACGTCAGTCAATTCCAGAGCAGATGGGCACCCCGCCCCTGCCTTCCTCACCAGCTAACGGTGATGGACCCTGCCCAGGACACACCGCAGTCTGTCCCGGAACACGGACGCCTGGCCAGGGCGGTGCCATCTGCTCAGCCAGCACTGGTTCCTGTCGCGTGACAGACCTCAGAACAGTGCGTCTCCTCCAGCTGAATCAAACAAGCACCTTTGGGGGAGGTCTGGGTCTCTCTCGCCCGCCCCTTCTCCTTTTGGGCTATCCAAAAAATAAGCATGTCCAAGATGAGAAATTTAATTACATTTGATGATGATTCCCTGGAATGGTATGAAAATGTAGCAAGATAAGAGGAAGAAAAGGGTGCGGGAGGAAGGGGAGAAGGGTAAGGAAGGGGGAGGAAAGTAGGAAAAATATACCAGGTAGAACACACACACAAAAAGCAAATTTTGTCGTTCTCTTCTTGATAGTCCTGTGGGATTTCATTCTCCAGGAAATCTAGGTGAGTTGGTGAGGAAAGGAACGGAGAGTGACTAGGAGGAAACACCAGAAATTAGGCGCACCAGGTAGCTATTTTGAATTTCTTCCATTGTGGGGGGATTCTTGGATTATAGTCTTAGAAAAACAGAAGGACTGCTGAAGAAGAGAAAGTGACTCTCATCATAAGCAAACCTATTACACGAAAACTCCACATAACACTGCAGTACACCTCCTGCTTTCTAAAGCACGTCAGCACACCGCACTCTGTTCTCCAGGCCCTCGGTCAGGGAGCGGGCAGGCCGTGCCTCCTCTGTGCTCGCCCGGACCGCCTTTGCAGCGCCAAACATACAGGGGGCCCAGAAACCCAGCACCAAAGGATGCAGTCCCAGCTCACTGCAAATGTGACTCAGGACACAGAAACCAACCTCTCTCTCTCTCTGTCTCTCTCTCTCTCTCTGTCTCTCTCACACACACACACACACACACACACACACACACACGGGTATGTTCTGCTTTGCAAGTAATGACCAGTAGCTGTGGGAACACAGGAGGTTTAATAGGCTGTGAACATTGTGTCAGTTCCCCCCAGGGCAGAAAGGCCACAGCTGCTGGTGAGGGCACGGCCTGGCAGTGGCCGTGTCTCCAGCCCAGGGCCTCGGATCCCCAGAGGACCAGCTGCTGCCCCATGATGGGCATCGTGAAATGTGGACGTGGGCTCACTGGTCAACCAAATGCCAGCAGGCACTGTGCAAGCATTCTGTCCCCCAGGCTGAGAGTGGGCCATACCCGAGGGGAGGGAGAAATGTGGCAGCCGGTGTGACCCAGGCCCCACAGCCTGATGAACAGTATGCTCCCCGGCCTCTTCTTTACTCTATCAGAAAAAGCTGGGGGCGGGGAGAGGGAAGGGTGTGTGTTCTGTGGCCTCCCCCACAGGACTCTCAGGCAGGAAAGTGGACACTAAGAGCCGGGCCCACTGAGGAGGAGAACCCCTGGTGGCTCAGGCCCGCGCTCTCGGCAGCTCGGGAAAGCAACGATGAGCACATTAGCCACAGCGACGCTCTGACAAAGACCCAGAGGCCGGGCTCCCGACATCCTGTCGCTGGCATATCAGGGATATGGTCTGCTTTCCTTTCTTTGAGACAACTTGCTGCTCCTGACAAACCGACCCGCTCAGGAGAAAGTAGATTTTCCTGTGACAGGTCCGCTCAGGAGCAGGGGGGCTGCTGGGCTCTGCGTCCCCCACCTCTAACCAGACACCTCGTCTGCCCCTGGCGCCACCTGCAGCTGAGACAGGCCCCTGCTGGCTGCTGGATGATCTTTAAGTAAATCCCAGGCAATAATATGTCATCTTACCCCAATGCTCTGCTGTGGCTCTCTTAAAATTACAGACACATTCAAACATATCCACAACGCCTTTATCACGCCTAACAACACCGAGAAATAATTTCTGAGTGTTACCAACAATCAAACTGCAATTTTCTGGGAGGAAAAAGTCCCTTTACAGTTTATCTGTTGAAATAAGGCCCAGACAAGGCCCACACTTGGCAGGGGGGTGTTTGGTCTCTTGCATCTGTTCTACTCCACGGCAGGACAACCTGCCTTCCCCCCTGCCCCCCGCCACTGGCTGGTTGCAGAAACCAGGTCCGCTGTCCCGTGGAATGTGCCACATTCGGATTTGCCTCTTTTCTTGAACCCTGTTTCGTATAACTCTGTAAGCTGACCTAGAAGCTTGATTAGGTTCAGCTATGTGGTACATGTATGTGTACACATACCTGTGTGTGTGTGCACGCAGATTTATACACATACATGTACATACACACGCACACGAATCAAGTCTAGCTTCCTGTCTCTCTGCCCTTGCTGGTCAGGCGATTGAGTCAACATGTGAAAGCCAGACTGTGGAGCCCAGCAAAGGGGGCTGTGCCTGGGCCGCTGCCTGGATCCCACCAGAAGGGCAGGAGGACCCTTCACAGTGCGCCCCTTTCGCATTCCACACACACCGTCTCCCACGTTCCAGGTAAAACTGGAACCGGGGCGAGGTCATTCCATGAAGGAGCAACGGAGAACAGAAGGCCAGAGGACTCTCGGAGGCTTGAGGAGCGGGTGACCAGCATTCCTGAACAGTGCTCCTGGCACCAGGGCTGCACCTCTGCGAGGACCAGGCTGCACAAGTTGTGCGGACCAGAGGTGAGTAGCAACAGGTTGCAAGTTTTTTTAAAGATTGTATTTGTTTATTTTTAGAGAGGGAAGGGAGGGAGGGAGAGAGAGAGAGAGAGAGAAATATCAATGTGCGGTTGCTGGGGGTCATGGCCTGCAACCCAGGCATGTACCCTGGCTGGGAATCGAACCTGCGACACTTTGGTTCGCAGCCCACGCTCAATCCACTGAGCTACACCATCCAGGGCTTGCAAGTTTTGATGACCATAGAAAACTGCAAGGCTGGCTCCAGTTCTCACTCTTCAGTAGACCTGCCTACGCACAGGTACACGCGCTTCAGTCTGGTGTGCGGCTCCGCATCACAGAATACTCCCGGGGGCGTTATACAGTTCAAGGCACTGGACTAGCATTGCAGGATGGACTGAGGGGAGAAGGTCGAGGGTAATGAGGAAGCATAACACGCAGTCCCTACCCGAGAGCTCAGTCTAGTGAGGCAGATGAGACAAAGCGCGTGAGAAAAAAACAAAGAAGAAAAAAAAAAAACAGAACTGGAAAACCTGACATGAAGGGAACATTCAGAGAATGAGTCACCGCAGATACCCGGGTTTCCCAAAGAGCCTGATTCTGCGCATACTTTGGCCATGACCCACTGGATTCTCTCCCAAAACTGGGAGTTCTGACCACGTTCCTAGGCCCTTGACTATTTGTTTCTACTACAGTTCTCACGGCCTGAAGGTTTCTCCTAGAAATGAACAGCCAGAGTGGTTGGCCATTAACTAGCCTTTCGATTGTCACTGAGGTCCCCCACAGTCAATTCAGAGGCATTGTTAAAGCACTAGCTCATACCCACTTGCTCCGAACTAAGGATTACAGAGGATACAGAGAATTTAGGGGTCATCTTTGATCCTCTCCTGCAAGAAGTTTATATTCAGTGGTGTGTTGCAGCCCCTTGGACTTCCTTATGAGAACCATTTGCTAAATAGTCAGGATTTTGTGAGCTGCTTGTTAAAAAGGGGTGTGGTCACTTGAATAATGACCCTCCAAGAGATATCATTATCTTAATTCCTGGAGCCTGTTAATGTTAACTTATATGAGAAAAACAAAAAGAACTTTACGAAAGGGATTAAGTTAAAGATCTTGAGATGGGATCATCCAGGTGGTCCCTGAATACAACTGCATATGTGTTTATGGCAGGATCACAGGAGGAGGGCAGACACCCGGGGTGCGGGGGGGGAGGTTCTTGCGAGCCCCGAGGCAGGAACTGGAGCGATGGGACCCCAAGCCAAGCCACGTCAGCAGCCACCAGAAGCTAGAAAAGGTGAGGACGAGGGTCCTGCTGACACCCTGACTTCAGCCCCACGAACTGATTTTGGACCATTGGCCTTTACAACTGTGAGAGAATAAATAATAT
Organism: Phyllostomus discolor; assembly: GCF_004126475.2. Taxonomy (NCBI): domain Eukaryota; kingdom Metazoa; phylum Chordata; class Mammalia; order Chiroptera; family Phyllostomidae; genus Phyllostomus; species Phyllostomus discolor. The sequence goes on along the minus strand of NC_040905.2, from coordinate 12,538,042 downwards.
TTGTGGATTGAAACTGCCAAGTTTAAATCAGCGGCCATAGGAAACCAATGTGGGTGAGTGGCTTGAAATGAACCATGTGGAGTATTTACACCACAGAAACTGGAAAATGCTCAAAACCAAAGCTTTTTGTTTCAAGGAGCTGGTGTGCTTACGTTGTAACTGGGTAGTCCAGCCTTAGATGAAACGAACTAGAGAATGTCACTTCACGGTGTGACGTGACGTGATATGACATGACGTGATGTGATATAATATAATGGGACGTAATGCCATACACTGGAAAATGCACTTAAACTTGTAACCATGTTCCTCATTCTGCCATTCCCCAAATAGAGTCCATCTGTTTTTATACAAAAGATCTCTTTCCTTTTCTCTGCAGTTTCCTTCCTAAAAAAACAGAGCATCAACACCAACCCATTCACTCTAGATGCATTTACTTAGTACCTACTAGGTGCCAGAATGAGGTACAAAGATAAGGCATAGTGTCTGTCACTGAAGAGTAGACACTCGTGTGACATCAGATAGCTAAGTGACCAAAAACTACCAGTGGGAAGTAAAAGGTCAAGTGTAACCTTTTCCCGCCGCCATGACTGACACTGCCTCTGCTCCCAGTGCCAGATCACCAAGGCAGTGTGTCACCGGGGAGTGGGGCTCTCGGTGGGAGACACTTGCCCAGACTGACCTAAGGCCTCCTCCAGAAGCTCATTCCTCTGTCGGACACACGCCCAAACCACCACGTCCCAGCAAAGTGAAACTGAGCCCAGCACAAAACTGGACCCCAATTGCAGGAAGCAGCAGTTGTCATAGGAGAAGGCCACCCTCCCTGTCACTGTGAAGGTGGTGCTCCTTGCCAAAGAGGCCTGTGTCCCAACGACGCTATGGTAACAGCAACAGGCCCAGCATGGCTCGAGGGCCACCAGGTCCCTATTTGCTGCATCTTGTCCCATGGCACCTCAGCGATGTCCTCCCGAAGTGCTCTGCGTAGTTTTCAGAATACCTCAGGCAGCCTTCTCTGGTGGCTTCTGAAGTTAACATCCGGGGTAACTAACAACAACAGCAACAACAACAATCTAGCCTTCCTTTTTGAAGACACCACACTCTGACTCCTTACTCTGTCCCCAACCCCCAGTAAACCCCTTGAGAATTTGTCAAGCTACAGATGTTAGCAACAGCCCGCCAGACTAACTGTCCCGTGACTTGCCTTTCATGGGAGAGGTAATAAATTCACTATTACTGGGCAGTTTACAGAGGACAACAAGTTTACTCCTCCAGGCATGAGACCTAGTTAGAGCAAAGTTTCGTCTACTCCTTCATTTAAGAAATGTTTTTTGAGGGGCTGTCTATCCCAGGCCCTGAACTAGGTATTGGAGAGCAGAGAGAATGGAAAAGCAGGCCCCGCCCTCAGGGAGACATACCGATAATCAGCAAGTCTGCAGGGGCCACTGGTATTAGGGAATAAAGCGATCCAGGGTACAATAGGGTCCGAGGGTGGTGGTCAGTCATTCTAGAGGCCAGGAAAGGCCCCATAAATTATGTGGTGTATAGATTCTGGGGACACGGAGACATCAATAGAATTGCTGTTGAATCTCGCCAAGTTCCCCATAAAAACAGATAGACGAACTAGAATAACCAAACCAAAAACCACAGATAAAACTACCACAAACCCCAAAGGAAGAGTGGCGAGGACAGACAGCTCACAGCCTTAGACACGTTATGGGGACAGGTTATAAATGCTGTCAATGAGAAACTCATATTTAGAGAGACAGTACCTGCTATACACAACCTAAAACGGTGACTGCCATGACCAGGGAAGACGCCAAAGGCAATCACACAAGTTCACTGTCATGTGCCCTGAAGTCCACGGTGCACTGACGGACCCATTCTAATGTGGGTACTCTTCCGTAGGATGCCACCAACAATAACGCTAATACCCACAGCCACTTCCTGCTGCAAGGATCCAACTATCAGCAGTCCTTCTGGAGAGACGCAGCCAACAGATTCCCAATGGTCTGCACGTGGAGAGTGAGAGGAAGAGGTGAGTCAAGGAGGACTCCAAGCTTTTTGGCTTCAGTACCCAAAAGGATGAAGTAGCCATCAACTGATACCGGGAGAGCTGTGAGCAGAGAGAGTTTGGGAGTGAGGAGGGGGCGGAGCCTTGGGCGTGTGGAGCCTGACATGTCCAGTGGACCTCCAAGTGGGGATGTTGACAATCAGTTCAATGAACATCGATCTGAGGGCCGGCAGTGTGGACCGCCAATCAGGGGTCGTCAGCGTGTGTCAGCCCGTATGTTTAACTGATGAGATCACCAAGTGAACGAGGGAACAAAGAGGGGGTGAGCCCTGGGGCACACCTACTTTAAGGGGTCAAGGAGGAACCAGCACGTGAAGCCAAGGAGGTGTGACCAATGGCATCGGAAGTAACTGGGGAGAGGTTAGTGTCCTAGAGACTGTGTGAATGAAAGGGATCATTGTGTCGAATGCTGTCCATAGGTTAACTAAGACGAAAACTGAGAATTGACTACAAAACGTATCACAGTGAAGGTCATCGGAACAATGGGTCATCCTACCCCAGGCCACCACACAGGAAACCGAGATTCATGACTCGTGAGTGTCGGAGCCAGGACTCAAACCAAGGCTTCCTGCCTCCACATCTTTCACTCACTACAACGCTAGAGGAGCATTCAAGGTCAAATCTGGTCACCGATCTGACTCCACAGTCAAATTCAGCTGAGAAATGACTGAAGACTCTGGAGCTTTTAAAACATTTTGGACCTGGCACAGAGGGAGTACCTAAGAAGTGGAAGACATTTTAATCCTCAAGAAATGTAAATTTAACTCAGAAGTCAGGTTAGAGGCAGTGCAGTGAGAAACGCTGTTACGGAATGCTGGCTAAAAGAGCTCAGAGCACAGAAAAAAAGTAGAAGCACAAGTGTGATTCTCATAATGCAAATCTCCCCGAAACCCCCTACCCAAGCTTTCTGCATTTTAATCTCCAGAGAGTGCTACTGGGTAAGAACGCACATTTGATTGCAGGAAAAAAAATGCTTTTAAAAGAAGTCTGTAAAATACACATCACCTAATGAATTCAACATCCCTGAAACAAGATCTGTGTGCTGGGTTCCCCTTCAATTGTGCCCCCCTAAAAACCCAGTGTCCCTGTGACCAAATATTGAGCATGTTTTAATCAGACAACAACGGCTACTTTTCACTTTGTCTTCAGCTCCCCAAATGATCAAACCCAAATGTTCCAGTCACAGTAAACTCACTAGAAAAAAAAATGGTGGCTGGTTACATCCCCATGCCCTCACATAAGCTATTTACCTTTATGTTTAGGCTGTTGGTCCTGTTACATCGTAAGCCATCTCAAATGTGTTTCAAAGGGAAGCTGGAGGAAATGAAGATCAAAAATGCAGGTGAAATAATCTATAGAAATTTATACCTGATTCTCATGTGAATCCCTCGGAGTATCTGAGACCCCTAAAGATCTACGGACACCAACCAAACAGAGTATCATACACATCACAGTCCAGGGACTCTGCCCTGAAATTGAGGGGTTTGGGTACCAGAGGATCTGCCCTTCTCTTGTTCTACTTCCGGCCCGCAGACCTGGAGTAGAGAGCTGGGACTGTCCTTACCCGACTCCACATCAGCCCCCGGGGAAACCTGGCTCTGTCATTCTGGTGTCCACGCACTGCTCACCACGCCCATCAGCTGCACAACTGAATTAACTCCGGCCACTCCCTCTGCTCTTTGGCCCACTTCTCTGCTGGACTCTCACCAGTCTCTCATCTGCCTTCCAGTTCCAGCTGTTGGCCTCCGGGGAGGACGCCGGGGAGTAACTGAAAGGCATGACGTGTATGGTAGGAAGAACACTGGCCTTGAAGTCCATTCCCTGAAGACCACAGTACAAGTCTTGGCCCTGCCACTTTCTAGCATCACGGCCTTGATCTCTAAGCCTTAGTTTCCTCTCTGTTCAGCAACAACGAAAAGTCAGAGGCTCATAGTACCTCTTCTGCCAACTCACAGGGTAAAAGTCAAACTCTGTAAGGGGATCTAAAAGCACTTTGCAACTGGAAGATAGAAGCTAGAGCTTCCCAGACTTTAAATTGCTTGAACCCCCGCACCAGGGAGTTTTTATAAAGAAAAAAGACAAATAATAACTATAATAAAGAGAAACATATACAGTTTGTCAGAAGGCAATAACTTATACAAAGGTGAAATTCAAAGCACGGCAGGGGAGCGCAAGGGCACAGCGATGTTAATGATGGTGGCCAGAGCCAGTCTTCTGGAGAAGGTGACAGCTGAGAAAAGACTTAAAAGAGGCCACCTTTTAAACCAGGCATGCAGCTTTCTCGGGGCTGGGGGGTGCTGATCAGGAAGAGGCCCCATGGGGAGGATGTGCAGGCTGTGTTCAGAGAACAAGGGGACCAGAGTAGCTGGAGGGGAAACGAGGAGAAATGGGACTGTGACCTCCAGAACCCTGCAAACTGTGTTAGAGCCTCTGGCTTTTACTCTGAGTCACATGGGGGCCCCTGGAGGGATGCCATGAGCTTTGTTTCAGGTTTTGAGTGGACCATGTAGCTACAGAGATGAGACGAGCCTGTCTCAGGGTGAAGACAGAGCTGGAAGGTCCATTTGGAGTCTGAGGCAGTAGTAATCCAGAAGCAGACAAGGTGGCCTGGACTGGGACGCTTCTGGGGGAGGAGAAAGGGTGGCTGGAAGCCTGATCTGTGCTGAAGGTAGACTCAACCACATTTGCAGACGAATGTGGAAGTGAGAGGAAGGCAGAGTGAAGTCAGAGGTGACTCCAAGGACAGGGAAGCCGCTGGCTCTGATGGGAAGGCTGTGAGTAGCAGAGGTTTTAGTGGGAGAATGAGAAACTCAGTTCTGGGGAAGTTAGTGTCTTTAGCTCAAGTTAATGTACAGAAAACACACACACATACACACACACACATTTTAAGTGGGCAGCTCAGAGACTTTGCACACAAAGAACATAGCAGTATAATCACCACCATGCTAAAAAAAATAGAATATTCTTGCCAGTACAGAAGCTTTCCTCCTATCCCTGGTAACCATCAATCACTCACTCCAAAGGTCACTGTGACGTTTTTGTGACTGAGTGTGCCTAGGCGTTCACCAACCCCATATGCTCTTTCTGGGCACAGAAGACAACCGCACCTCCCAGCATGCCTTGCTCTGTTGCTAAGTTGTGCAGTCATGGCTAGGATGCCGCTTCCTGGTCTGACCTGTAAAACTTCCTTGGGCATCCTCCCACCTCGATAGCTTTTCAGAAGGGTGGGAAGGAAAGGACTCTAACCTGGCAAAGCCCAATGTCAAGGGACCTGGATTCCTGAGCCACCACTGGAAGGGGAGCCATTTCTCAGGGGAGAGCCATCCCGAAGAGACGGCAACCCAGGCTGGGCTGGTATATGCGTGAGAAGCAAACGTACTGTGGCTGGCAACTAAGATTTGGAAATAATAGGTTAAAGTAGCTAGCAAGCAAATCCTAATAGTATTCTCAGGAAAGCTAGAGCGGTCTCCTCTACACCCAACCAAAGGTCCAGTTTGTACAACCTTTCTGCCCATCAGGGATCAAAGAGCTTAGTATGGAGGAGATCCCCAGGGAGGACCTCACAAAACCTGCTGAAACCTCCGTATCTATGTGAAGACTCAAGTCACCCACGGAAATTCCAGACAAGCCCTCCCGGCCACACGCAAGAACACAGAGCCCCCAGAGGAGACCAGAGGTGGCCGGGAGTCTAGTGACACCTGTGAATGCCCTGCGGGCCCAGACTCTGCAGGGAGGGAGACGGAGCTCGACAAGTCATTGCGCTGGACAGGAGTTTTGGGTTTTTTTAAGATTTTATTTATTTATTTTTAGAGAGGGAAGGGAGGGAGATCGAGAGAGAGAAACATCAATGTGCGGTTGCTGGGGGTTATGGCCTGCAACCCAGGCATGTGCCCTGACTGGGAGTCGAACCTGCGACACTTTGGTTCGCAGCCCACGCTCAATCCACTGAGCTATGCCAGCCAAGTGGACAGTTTTGACAGTGGCCAAAGTGGGATGGCTTTCAGCTGACAGCCAACCAGAGCAATGAGTGGGGCAGGCACTCCTGACAAGAGAAAAGTTTGCACAACCAGGATTTGTCTATGAAACGCCACACGCAACCAAAAGGAGCGTTAAAAGAAAGTACAAAGCTCTTCACTAGCTGTTTAAAACTACTTGATTGAGATGCAGTGTTTAGAATTTTTATGTGATCATAACTGTTTTTGGTTTTTGCAAAGAAAGACTAGATAGTGTCCAATGGGTAAGTTTAAAATGGATGGTTTTGCACCACAAATTATAATTGAGAAAGAAGCAATAATTGAGTCCATGACAAGTGTTCAGAAGAGGGAAAGGAAGCTGGATCCAACTGTACGCAATCCTCCCCCTGCGAGTCTCGGCCCCGCCGCTGCAGAGAGGAATGGCCGGCAGCACCAGGTCGCACAGGCCCCCACCACGGAACCTGAGGGGTCCGGTCCAGACCAGGCTCGGACCTATTCTAGAGGACGAGGACAAGGCCAAGCCGGTCACTTCTGCAAGTGGGACTTAGAAAACACCGCCACACTAGACTGCACCCTCCCTGGCCGTATCTGAATGGGTTGGCCTGCCATTTGACTACTTTCTGAGTGCAATTAGGGGAGTGTTTTAAAAAAGCCCTTTTAAAAACAAGGAAGATGAAGATACCTGATATTTTCACCCATATACTCCAGCATATGTGTTAGTGATAAGAGTTTGAGACATTTCCAAGGGGAGTTGAGAAATAAATTGGTTTTTCTGCTTCTCTTCTAAGTGATGATATTCAATTTATGCCTCTCAATAGGCATCCCAACAGTGAGCTCAGGAAAAAAGAGCTTTTGTTCTTGGAGCCACGGAGCTGCAACTTTTTTAATGGCCATCTACTCAGTGGGGACAAAAAATTCACAGTTCACCTAATTCGGCCATTTTTTAAAATTTTTAAATGAAAAAAATAGTGATAACGTTGCTAGTAGATTTGGAGAAGATGATTCACAAAAGTTTGAGCAACACCATATGGGTAATCCAATTTGCACCTTATTATTTGAAAACATAATGTCAAAAATATTGCTGATGAAAACACGTGCACGACTCATTATTTGATTAACTACATAACAAATAACAAACTAAATTAATAATAATAAGCACAGCTTGTAAAGCAAAAAGCGAGAATAGTAGCAAATGAAAATAAATAGCTCAGTACCACCCTGGTGGTAAACCAGTAAGATGCTTTTGTCCAAAACCCTCAGAGCGACAGCCACCAGGTGTTTGGATGGCAGCCACCGCCCCCCCCCCCACCCATCCCCACTGCATTGTGGGGCACTACAAGGCACCTGAGCTTCTTAGTAAGAAACCAAATTAGAGTGCATAATAAGCTTCAGTGACACATTAATTTTAGTTTATGAATACTGCAATCTAATAACCCTTCATAACTCACACAACTGGCCGGCGTTGCATAGCTCTCAGTCATCCACAGAAATTAAAGTCTCTGGGACTGTGCTCAGCCCTCCGCTCATAAAGACCTGGCCCGCTCTCGGCCCGTCAGGAGGCTGCTCGAGGCTGACAAGCCGGCCTGGGCAGCACTTTCAGCAGCAGCTCCGATGACACCCCACCCCTGACCACCGTCAGGCATCACCATCAATCTCATAGGGAGGGAGGAGCAAGGGAGGGTCTTATTTATGTTGAAAAAAATGGATGAACAGATACAGCTAGAACTTTGTACTTACAGATCAGGAAGATTATACTTTCCAGTCAACCCACAGTAACTGAACATGAGGCCTGAATATATTTTTATCAATCATTTCTCTAGTGGTAGTAGGAGAATTTGTAGCTGAAGAAATAAGAGCTGAATTCTGGAGACACATGGGAAAAGCCAAACACAGTTTTTCTACTCCTTAGCTCCGTGACATTAAACAAATTAGTTAAATCTCTGGACTTTAGTTTGCTCCTCTGTAAAATGGGGACAATAATAGTAATAGCTTCTATCTAAAGGGTTCTTATGAGAATTCAACAATATAATTCAGGGATCAGCAAACTCTGGTCCATGGCCCCCTGCTTTTGTAAATAAAGTTGTATTGAAACATAGTCATGACCACTCATTTCCGTATTGTCTGTGGCTGCTTCCACATCGTAAGAGGAGTATTGAGTGCTGGTATTAGAGACCACCTGGCCTGCAAAGACAGAAATGCTTACTAGCTGACCATTGACAAAAACAGTGCACATCATTGCACACAACTGCAGGCATATAAACATTTAGCTATTGTATTCTGTTACTTGCAAAAATTATCTCGCGAATTTAAGGAGCTATGAAACAGAAGAGGACAGTTAAAAATGAAAGCTCCCTCCTGGCAGCGGGTTCTCAGAACACACGGTTTCGAGGGAAAGTCACCCAGACATATAAACACATAAAACAGTTAAAAACGGAGCTGCTCCACTCGAAGCCATGGCGGGGGCCTGGAAAAACACTGTCTCGTGCATACGTAACGACATCGGTACTCCTTAAACCCGTAGAAACTAATTGAAAACGTGTAGTTCAAAGTCTGAATGCCAGAGGGCTTTTTCTTCCATTTCCACGTGCATTTTTATTCTCACCTACTACTCTTAAAAGGCACAAAAACAACGAATAGCAATAACCTAGGGTAACTATATCCCTGAGGTCCCTTCTAGAATAAGTGGAGGTACAAAGAGGGATTCTCAGATCGCTGCATGAAGTGTTTTCCTTTCCTCCTACTGTGTACCCTAAGCATTTCCATTCCCTAAGCAGTCCTGTGGGACTGCTTTGTGGACTAAGACATGGGCAGATGTTACGCTTGCCTGACACCTCTTGGGAGTGAACTCAGCAGGAAACCCTGCCATCTCAGGCAGGACCCTTCCTGTGCACCGTCAAGAGGCTGCATTTCTGGTGCCAAGCAAAGCAGCAGGAGAAGATGATGCAGAGAAGGCTGGGCACCCAGGGGGTCAGCAAAACAGCCCCAGGCTAGCGGGGCCTGGAAAATGTAACTGAAAAGCTAATCCTTTCAAGCCGGGGGTGAACAACATCAACCCCATCTTGGGGGAACGCACCTGCCATGCTTGGCAGGCTGCTGGGAACACAGGACACGTGCTGACACAGACAAGTCTCCCACCCAACCGTGGGGTTTGGAACGCTGACTGCAGCTAGACACACTTCAGTTGGCTTCCCGGATAGGAACACTGCCTCCAGCTCATTACAGTCAACCAAGATCAAGGTCCTTATGGTGAATTCTAGGGTATATTTACCTCCAGATCAAGCCAAGAGTTAGGAGGAGGAGGATGTCTTTGCAGGCTAGAAACATTAAATGCTCAGACTAATGGAGAAACAGGCGTGAAGCCCTTTGCTGGGGATCAGGGGCTCTGCGAGGGTTGCCCTGGGCAGTGTGGCAGGGGCATGTGGGAGACGCCGGAGCCTCTGCCATGGGCACAGCTTCTCCCAGTCTCCCCACGGAGCACTCACCTGGGTGCTGCTGCGAAGGGGCTTTGCTGCTGTAGTTGAGGCGGAAGATCAGATGACCTTAAATATGGAGAGGATCAGCGTGGCCGTGGTCTAACCAAACAAGTGCTTTAAAAGCGGTTTTCTCTAGCCTGTCACAGGGGGAGGCAGATTGGAAGCGTGAGAGGATTTGATGTGTCACTGCTGGCTTGAAGTTGGAGGGGGACCCTGTGGCAAGGAACGCAGGTAGCTCCGAGGAGCTGCGGGTGTCCCTGGCTTACAGCCAGCCAGGGAGCAGGGACCTCAGTCCTACAACCACAAGGAAGTGAGCTTAGAGACAGGCTTTTCCCCAGAGCCTCCGGCTGAGAACCTAACACGCTGATTCCCGTCGTGTCCACCTTCGGCAGAATGCCCAGACAGGCTGTGCCCCATCTCTACCTACAGACTGTGATCAGTTTGATGGGTGTTGTTCCGACGTTGCTAAGTGTGTGATCATGCATTTTAGCAACAGAAACTAATACTTCCGCAAACTTCCATTTATCTCCATTTCTCTCTTATTCCCCTTCATGCAGAGGCACACTGTTGTTTGTTATTCAGGGTACCCTTGAATCTGTGTATGGCCCCCAAAATATATATGTTCTGTTTTATGCATATAGTTAATTTGTATCAGTAGTGTTGCGCTATGTATGCCATGCTATTTACTGATTTAATTTTACTCAGATGCATCTTAAGACATAGCCATTTGCTGTCGGTAGACCTAGGAAGTTCCTTCTAACTGTTGCAAAATATTTCATAGTGTGTCCACTACAGGTTATGTACACATTATTTTTAATGTTGGACTTCATGCCCTGGT